>NW_025960454.1:0-58126 GCF_023159225.1 Perognathus longimembris pacificus
CAATTCCGTTCCATTGGTCTTCAGTCTTGCTCCGGTGCCAAAAACAAGCTGTTTTTAATACTATAACTTTATAATACAGCTTTAATTGGGGATTGTAATTCCTCCAGCACTGTTCTTTATTCTTAGGATTGTTTTTGCAATTCTGGGTCTTTTATGGTGCCATATGAATTTCTGAATTTCTTCATCGATTACATTAAAAATGGTGTTGGGATATTAATGTGTATTGCACTGAATTTGTAGATAGCCTTTTGCAATATTGGCATCTTGATTATATGAATCCTCCCAATCCAGAACCATGGAGGTTTTTCCATTTCCTTAGTTCTGCCTTAATTTCTTTTTTCATGTTTTTTAAAGTTCTCATCCTAGAGGTCTTTTACATCTTTGGTTATGGTTAATCCTAGGTATTTTATGTTTTCTGACACTATTACAAAAAGAGTTGCTTTCCTGATTTCAGCCTCGCATTCAGGTCATTAGCATATAGAAATCCATTGATTTTGAGGGTTTAATTGTATACCCTGCAACTTTCCCAAAATTTTGTATTAGCTCTAGTAGCTTGGGAGTAGAGTCTATGGGTTTCTTTATGTATAGGATCATATTTTATCAAATGCCTTTTCCACTTCCAGAGTCATAACCATGTGGTTCTTTACCTTGCTTCAGTTTACGTGGTGGATCACATTATTTGACTTGTGTATATAAAACCAACTTTGCATCTCTGGGATGAATCCAGTTTGGTTAGGGAGTATGATTTTTTTTGATGACCTGTTGAAGTCGATTGCCAGAAGCTTTTTGAGAATTTTTGCATCTATGTTCATGAGGTAAATAGGTCTATAGTGCTCTTTCTGTAATGAGTCCTGGCCTGCTTTGGGGATAAGAGTTATACTGGCATCATAGACTGTATCTGGTAGTAAACTTTCTATTTCAATTTCATTGAAGAATTTGAGAAATATTGGTGTGAGTTCTTCTTTGAAGGCCTTGTGGATTTCTGTTTTGAATCCGACTGGACCTTGGCTTTTCTTGCATGGGAGATCACTTATTGGTGTTTCTATTTCAATGCTGGATATGGGTCTGTTAAGAAGGTTTAAATCTTCATGGTTGAGTTCAGGGATATCAAATTTTTCCTAGGAAATCATCCATTTTATGCATGTTCTCAAATTTTGGGGCATAAACATTGCAAAATAGTCCCTTATTATGGTCTTAATTTTGGAAGTTTCAGTAGTGATGTTACCTGCTTCATTTCTGATCTTGTTTGTATGGTTTGCTGCTATCTATTTTTTGGTCAGGTTTGCTAGGTGTGTGTCTACCTTGTTAATTTTTCAAAGAACAAACTCTTTGTTTTGTTGATTCTTTTGATATTTTTTCTTGTCTCTAATTCATTAATTATAATGTGATTTTAATTATTTGTGTTCCTCGAGTTACTTCAGGTTATGCTTGTTGTTCTCTTTCAAGGTGATTTAGGTGCATCCTTAAATTATTGAGTCTCATCCTTCAATTTTTGAGTTTCTCCACTTTGTTGGTTTACGTCCTCAGAGATATAAATTTTCCTCTGAGTACTGCCTTTGCTTTGTCCCAAAGGAGCTGGTACTTTGTATACTCATCTTGGTTGAATTCCATAAATATTTGAATTTCTGTTCTAATTTCTTTAATGACCCACTGGAGTTGTTACTCTCCATGTACCTTTTTGAGTTGAACTCTATTTATATTCCATTGTGGTCTGAGAAAATGCAGGGAATGGTTTTCTTGATTATGAATGTGTACAGATTTTCTTTATGTCCTGAGATGTGATCTATTTTGGAGAATGTTGCATGTGCTGCCAAAAAGAATGTGTGCTATGTCGTTGCTGGGTCGATATTCTGTAGTTGTTGGTTAAGTCTAGTTGATCTACGCAGGTTTTTATTTCTTTGGTTTCTTTGTTCAGTTTTTGGGTGTTGATGTGTCCAAAGGTGATAGTGGAGTGTTAAATTCCCCAATTATCAATGTGTTTGGGTCTGTGAATGATTTTAGAGTCAGTAGTGTTCATTTGATGATGTTAGGTTCTCCTGTATTTGGTGTGTAGATATATAGGATGGTTATATCCTGCTGTAGCAGAGATCCCTTTATTAGAATGTAGTAACCTTCTTTGCCTCTTTTTACTGTTTTTAATTTGAAGTCAATTTTATCTGATACTAGGATTCTATGCCAGCCTGTTTATAGGCGCCATTGGATTGATAGATTTGATTCCATCGTTTCACTTTTACGAGATGTTTACTTTTGCTGGATAGATGTGTCCTCTTGGAGGCAGCAGAAAGATGGATCTTGATTTTTGATCCAACTTATGAGCCTATGTCATTTGATTGGATAATTAAGTCCATTAATATTGAGAGTTAGGATTGAGAGGTGATCGTTTGTTCCTTTCATTACATCTACCTTGTTAAAAGCTGTGTATTCCATTTCTTGATCTAGTATTCTAGTTTACTATTTAGGGTTCATTTCTCTGTCTGTATTGTGATCTTGATTATTTTCCCTTTATAGCATGTCTTTGAGGATTTCATGTGTAGCTGGTTTGGTGGCGATATATTGTTTCACGTTTTCCTTAGTGTGGAAGGCTTTTATTTGACCTTGGGTTTTGAATGAGAGTTTGGCTTGGTACAATATTCTTGGATGGTAGTTATTTTCATTTAGGGTTTGGTATACCTCATCCCAGGATCTCCTTGGTCTCTGCTGAGAAGTCTGGGTAATTCTAATTGCTTTTCTTTTATATGTGATTGTTTTCTTCTCCCTAACAGCTTTAAGGATTCTGTCCTTGGAGTGTATTGATCCTGTTTTGATCACATTTGTTGGTGGGATGTCCTGTTCTGGTCTGGGTGGTTTGGAGTTGTAAATGATTCCTGTATCTCTATAGGCCTATCCTTCTGGATATTTTGGAAGGATTTGGCTAATGTTTTGTTGCCTATTCCATTAAATTATTTCTTCAGGTTTTCCTCAATACATATTAGTCTTAAATTGGGCTTCCTGATTGTGTCTTGAGCTCATGGAGTGATCTGTTTTGTCGATGGGATTGGGTTTGTATTGATTTTTGAACTTTCTCCATCAACTTTAGAGAATCTTCAGCTCCTGAGTTCCAATCCTCTGCTTCAGCTAGTAGGGAATCCAGGCTAGTTACTTGATTTTGATTCCCTTTTTCTTCCCTCTGTCTTTCCTAATGTTTTCCATGTCATCTTTTAGGTCCTGCATTGACTTTTTTACTGCATTAACTTCATTAACTTGGTTTTGAGTGCTATCTCTCAAATCTTTCAGCTGGGTAGCTATCTTTTCATTTGACTCTTGAAGTTCATTTATCTTTCTATTTGTGGAAGCCATGATATTCTCCATTAATTTTTTTTTTGCCAGTCCTTGGCCTTGGACTCAGGGCCTGAGCACCATCCCTAGCTTCTTCCCGCTCCAGGCTAGCACTCTGCCACCTGAGCCGCAGCGCCCATTTTGGCCATCTTTCATATATGTGGTGCTGGGGAATCAAACCGAGAGCTTCATGTGTAGGAGGCAAGCCCTCTTGCCACTAGGCCATATTCACAGCCCTCTCCATTAAATTTGCTTTGCCTCTTCATGCTTTAGAATAGTTTCCTGGAGAGATTCACAATTTTCATTTATCATATTTATCAGTAGACTTTGTACAGCATTTTGATGGTTGTCTTCTCGTTGATTGACTGCTCCTGCTTCCTGTTTGTTTTGACAGTGAAATGAGACACCAATTTTTGCAATCGTTCTTGTGTTCCCTTTGCCCATTTGGATTGGGAAATCCAATCTACAAACATTTGTGAGCACCGTTGAAGGCCTCATGCATACCTTACCATGCTCTGTGTAAATCTTTGAAGTTCACAATTATATACAGATACCTTGTATACCTATATGTAATATGAGATTGATGTTCCTGAAGAATACAATCCTGCACTCTCTACTCAGTAGAATAGTGAATAGTAGAATAGTGGGGGTGTTATTCCAAGGAAAGTAATTTTAAAGAAAGAATGTGAAGAGAAAATAAAGAAAAAAATTGTGGAAGACAAATGCACAAAACAGAGAAAATTTACTTTAAAAAAGTGAAAAAAAAAAAAACTAGAAAATCGAATAACCAAAAACTTTTTGCTAAAAACGAACAGGTAAAAAAGGAATAAAAAATCCCAATGACATTTCAGAAATAGAAAAAATAATAAAAGCTTAAAAAATATTGGAAAAAGCAATGGAGTCTTCCTTGTTTGGATGGGCTTTCTAATCTCTGGTTTCCTTGCGATGGTCAGCAGTATATTTTGCTGCTTGCCGTGTTTGACTTGCTTTCAATTTTCGGGGGTGGATCTGCTTTGAACTGCATCCCTTGTTGGTAAAATCATGGGTCCCTCTGGTTCACACAGCTTGCAAGTAGGACTTGGGTATCTTCTGTGGATGGGGCACATGCACAGTTTGGGGAACCCTGTCTCCTCTAGTGTCTTGTTGGGCCATTGCCTTTAACTCATGTTTTTAAATAGGCTGTGGACTCAGCAAGGCGGGGAGCTTCTCTCCTGGCTTACCCTGCTGTGATTCTCTTGCTTGGGGGAGGTTCTCCCCTCTGAGGTGGATCAGCCTATTGGGCAGAGCTAGCTATGGGATTCAGCTCCATTTCAGCCTGGGAATTAGGATTCCTATGTGGAGGGACCATTTATCTGTCTTGGAACTGTTTGTTCCCATCTGGTTTTTCCATACCGCTGGTAGTTGTTTGCTGCTTTCGCTTTCAATTTAGAAATTTCAATGGGCAAGGCGGTGCACCTCTGGCTGAGCCATGGCCTAGGACGACCCTCATATCTGGGCAGGGGTCCTTCTCCTGACCAGAGCTAGCTCTCTCTGATTGGTCCCTCTTGACATTTTTCAAAGATGGCCCCTTCATCCTTGCTTTCTGAAGGCCCACTTTTGTTCCAGTCTGGTCTGACCCTATGCCAGTGACAAAGATGGCACTTTGCTCTAGCAAAGGTGGAAGGGCTAAGTTCCAGATTCCCCTCTAGGGGCACCAGTGAGAATGACTTTTAGAGTTACTCACACTTTCTCTGCTATTTCAGCCTGTCGGTGCTCAGTCTGCAATCCAGGTCTGTCTGCTGTTGTGTGGAGGATTTTTTCCTGGTTGCTGTTGTGTGCTTTAGGTACATGGAGTATGAGGAAATGTCTGGGCACCAGCACTGGCTTGTGGGTGGACTGCCACTGGAACAAAAATCTGTGTTTTCAGGCTAGCAAAGTATATTTTTTCTTCCTGGCCAAAATCCCTGTACTGTTATAACTTACTTGAGCTGTCTTTCTAAGCATAAGATTTTCTCTGGTGGGGCAAAACTGCAATGTCAGAATGTGTTTAGCTAGGGCTCTGCTGCTACTCCAGCATTTTCACAGAAGTGAATTGAAAATCCTTCATGATTCAGCTTTGATAAGATTGAATACATGGAGTAATGTCAATACTCTTGTATTTGCTGAAGCTCTGTCCATGGACAATGTTAGTATATATTTTGGATATGTTACACTTGATGCTGAGAAGAATCTGGTTTTGATAGCTGTATGTTGAAAACCTTTGAATAAGTCTGTTACATTCATCATGTGGAAAATGGTTGTACTACTACTTGTGTCAGTCTTGTTTCTCCTGTGTGTCAGGTCGCCTCTTGGTGAGAGTGAAGTATTAAAATCTCCCACTACTAGTTTATTCAGGTGCATCTTTGACTGTAGTTCTGAATGAATTCCTTTGACATATTTAGCGTCTCAAATATTGGGTGAGTATATGTTCATTATTTTTATAACTTCTTCTTAGATGTTTCCCAGTTTTGAGATGTAGGGACTATCTATTTCTTTGTGCACTCATTTCAATGAGAAGTATAACTTTTTGTAATCAGGTTGGCTACTCCTCCCTTTTGGTATGTCCATTTGCTTGGAAGATCCTACTCCATCCTTTTTCTCAAAGAATGATTTCATTGTTTTTTCTTTGATGGGTCTCTTGAAGACAATACATAGATGGATCTTGTTTTTGGATCCAATCCACAGTTCATTTTCTTTTCTTTGGAGAGTTGAGTTTTAGATTTTTACTGTTTAGATTAGTGTGGTCCTTTCTCTTCCATTTTCTTATTAACCTGCATTTTACTTCATTCCTTTATTCTTTATTAATTTAATTTGGTTTCCTCTTGGCTTCTTTTACCTGGGTTCCTTTTTGTGGATTGTTTTCTATTCAATGATGTTCCTCCTTAGTAGCCTCTGCAGGACTGATTTTTGTTGTTATATTCCTTTTTTTTTTCTTTATTGTGGACGGTTTTGATTTTTCCATCGAATGTGTGTTCTAATTTTGTGGATATCCAAATAGTTGCTGGTTTTTAGTGCTTGAATTGTGTTCTTCCAGGCTGTCCTTCATCACAAATTTTAGTGGAGAGGTTTGACATGATTCTGATATGTTTTTCTTGTTGTAGACTTCTGAATCCTTTAATTTCTTGTGTCTAGTGGTTTTTCCTCTAGGTTATGGTCTCTTCTGTGGTCAGGATGCTTCTTCTGCTTCTGTAAGGCTTCCGCTTTGAGATTGGTGTAATTTTCTGCAATAATTCTATTGAATATGTGTGGTATATTTCTACTCTGATATACTATTCCTTTATTCTTTCCAACAATGTGCAGATTATGTCTCCTGAATTTGTCGTTTGTTTCGTGGATAAATCCTTCATGAAGTTTGATGGCATTTTGAAGTGTGATAGTCCCTCTGTCGAATATCAGCGGAGTTGTCTTAGACCATGAGATTCTCGATTCTTCTTTTCGGTCCTTGGATATGCAGACTCCAATATGATTAGCTTTATGGAAATTGACCTGTTATTGGTAGCTAGATCAGCTCTCCATGTGGTAGTTCCTTATGTTAAGTAGTTGAATTTTGATTCTTTTTCATGCACTGTTGGCCTCAAAATATTAGGGTCTTCTTTAGATGAGGAGTTGGCTGTATCTACTTTTACTTCCATTTCTTTCCTTATTTTACATATTCCATGAAGACATATTTTCTGTGTTCCTGACATTTGTTTCTATGGGATCCTGTGTTGATTCTTCTGGCAATTTCAGCTGTCATAGCAAGAACATTTTTCTGTATTTCATCAGTATTGTTATGGGGTTTTGGGGGGGTTGACGACCATTTATGAAATTAGTAATAGTTCTTTGTGATTTCGCATCTGGGATGCAGGAGTTATGAAGGCTTGATTCCCCTTTTACTACCCATTGGTAGCTCATATATGGCACCATTATTGAACAAGTATATATCTGTTTCAATATTTAATAGCATTCCTTTCGTCCAGAAGGCTTCCAACATTTCTTATTAACAGTATTCCTTTTTTATGTTTAATATTTTTCCTGATAATGGACATTCTTTTGGGGCTATGTCTAATATGATAGTCATTTTGATTTGCATTTCTCTTGTAGCCTGTGGTATAGAGCACTCATCATGTGTCTCCAGGCCATTCTCAAACCCGACTCAGACCGACTAATAATTGATGGTATTAATTTCGTTTTCTTTATAACCGAAAATATTAGCACAACATATCTTTTGTAAATATTTCTAATTCAGATAAACGTAAGGACTTCTGTTATGTGAGGGTTGTTTAGAAATACGTTTCCCTAGCAACAAGATATATCCCACAATTCACTAACTTTAATATTTAAAATCTGAAATTCCCCAAGAGATTACAATCTTCTTATTTGGAAAATAGCTAGACACCTGTGTTTAGGGGAGCCAGAATCTGTTTCGATGTCGTGAGATTTTACTAAGGCCAGTAGAGGTCTCCTTTCATTTCTTTTTGGTCTCAACAAATAAACTAAATACAAATGATAAAGTATGATTTCTCGTCCTGTTTTTGGTTAACTTGAGAGTTTGTTGTCACAAGCAATATCATTAATCTAAAGCAAGGAAACAAAATCTGCTACACGTCCTAAATTTTAAACTATTGTTGCTATCATGATGTTCAAAATCGTATTCCCTGAGCTTTAGCCTTCAAAAGTAGATATCATGGAAAATCAATATAAAATGACTCATAAATATGCTTATAATCTTTGTAAGCTAAGTTGACATGGTATATAGAGATAAAAAGGTCTCAGGGTGAGGCTAGAATTTATTTGGTTGACAATGTGCTGTACAAAAGGGATACAGTTACATAATAAGGCAGTCAGTACACACTTTCTGATATCCCACACACTCAGTGTTCTTTCCCTTCCCTACATCAGGGAGACATATGTGCAATTCCCAGTGTACCAAAATCATATATAGTAACCCATTTAGACTATGCCAAAGAAAATTCACCTAGAACTTTAAATGTAAGGTCAAGAACAGAATCCTCCGGTGCAATCCTCTTGAAGTTGTTTTTGCTTATCCTCATATTATATGATCATTTGTCCATATGCTGGTGAGCTACTGAGATCCACTGATAGCTCTATTCTACACCTGTTTATGTTTAGTACTTGTTTGGATTTACATACATAATGTAAGTTCCTTGACCCAAACCTGTGGAAATACCATTTGAAAAGAAGATATTTGTTTTGCCAACCTGGTCTCTACTTTCTTCTCCCAGCCCGCACACAAGCACTCATATATCAAGGAGACTATGCCCCTTTGTTATTTGTGTTACAGGCTTTTCTCACTCAACATTATTTGTTCAAGTTCTGCTGATTTCCCTGCGAATACCAATATTTTCTCATTTCAAATCGCTATGTTGTATTCCATTGTGTATAAGCACCACATTTTTTGGATCCCTTCACCTGTAGGGGGAATCTGGGTTCTTTTCATATTTTGGCTATTGTGAATTGTGCAGCGATGAATATGTGTGTATAGATCTCTTTATAATATCATGAGACCTGTTGATCAAGATTGATGCCTAGTAGAATTATGGCTGGGTCATAGATTCTGTGTATGCTGAGCTTTTTCAGGAACCTCCATACAATTCTCCAAACTGGATGAAGTAATTTGCACATCCACTAACAGGGGAGGAGGCTTCCGTTTTGCCAGCATCCACTCCAGAATTATTATTGCCTGAGTTGAACATAGGATCTTCTCATGACAGTGAGGTGGTATCTCAGGGATGTTTTATTTGCATTTCCTTTACTGCCGGGGATGTTGAACATTGCCTCATATGTTTGCCATTTTTGTCTCTTCTTCTGTGAAGTCGCTCTTTATATCATTTGTCCATTTAATATTTAGTTTACTGGGGTTGTAGAGGCTTAGTTTTTGAGTTCTCTGTAGATGATGGAAATTAGGGCTTTGTCTGTTGCTGAGCTGGTGATGATCCTTTCCCATAGGGTTGGATGTCTTTGTAGTTTGGTGGCTATAGCTTTAGTTACGCAGAAACTTTTTATTTTCTAGTAGTCCCATTTGTGTAGTCTCTCCCTATCTGTTGTAACCTTGGGACTATATTCAGGAATTCCTACCTCTGCCTAGAAGTTCTAGTGTCTCTCCTACACTGTTCTTTACTACTTTCAAGATTCTGGTGTAATGTTGAGATCCTGAATCCATTTTTAGTTTTTCTTGGTGCATGATGATAAGCTAGGGTCAACTTTGAATTTTCTACTTGTGCCTGCACAATTTTCCCAGCACCAGTAGTTGAAGATGCTATGTTTTCTCTTGTATATACCAGTTCCTTTGTCGAATATCAGTTGACTGTAAGAATGCAGCTTTATTTCAGGGTCTGCTCTTCAATTTCATTAGCTGTCACATCTTTTTTTTTTTTTTGTACCAATACCAGGCTGTTTTTGTTATGATGGTTCCATAATAGAACTTGAAGTCTTGTATTATGAATTCTGCTGCGTTGCTTCTTCTGGGTAGAAAGTCTTCGTCTATTCTAGGTCTTATGCTGTTCCATATGAATTTGTTGGTTTTTTTTCTGAATTTCTTGGGTGTTTTGGATATTGGATGATGTCATCTGGAAATAGGGATGTGGGATTTCTTTTTATGACAATGTGGATCACTTTGATGTCCTCCTCTTGCCTTATTGCTATGGCTGGGAATTCCTGCACTATGTTGAGTAAAAGCAGGGAGAGTGGGCATGCTTGTCTTGTTCCTGAGATTAGGGGAAATGGTATTAGTTTCTCCTCATTTAATATCATAATAGCAGTTGGTCTGTTGTATTTGGCTTTCATTGTTTTAAAGACTATTCTCTCTATTCCTGCTCATTCCAGAGCTTTTAACCTGTATGTTTGTTCTATTTTGTCATAGGCTATTTGGGCATCAGCTGAGATGATAATGTGTTTCTTGGTCTCACCTCTGTTGAATGTTTTATTATGTTTATTGATTTACAGGTGTTGAACCATCATTGCCTAGGTCAGCTGAAGCATAAGTGATCATGACGTATAATGTTCTTGATCAGTCTCTGGAACCTGTCAGCTAATACTTTGTTAAGGAGCTGTGCATCTGTATTCATTAGTGATAATGGCCTCTAATTCTCTTTTATTGTTGGGACTTTGCCTGGTGTGGGGATGAGTCTAATATTAGGTTCATCGAATGAGTTTGGGATTTCCTCCTTAGTTTCTATTTTGAGGAATAGTTTGAGGAGTATTGCTATTAGCTCCTCATTGAAGATTTTGTAGAATTCACTGGGGAATCATTCCGGGCCACACCTTTTCTTTGAAGACTCTTGATTACCTCCTGTATCTTGCTGCAGGTTTTTTGGTTATTTCGTTGATTTATTTCTTCTTGGTTCAGTTTGGGCAATTTATACTTCTCTAAGAATTGATCCATTTCTGTAAAAGATTCATACTTTACGAGTAAACGTTCTGTTATTAGTTTCTTATGTTTGTTTGAATGTCTTCTTTATTTTTTGTAACTTTTCTGTCGGAGTTTCTCATTTAACCGATATGTGTCTCTTCTCTTATTTTGTAGGTCTTACAAAAGGCCTTTCAATTTTATTCGGTTTCTGAAAGAACCAACTTTTAGTTTTATTTATTTGTTGAATGGTCTCTCTAATCTCAATCAGATTTATCTCTTCTTTAATCTTTGTTATTTCTCTCTCCTCCAAGTTGTTTTAGATTCAGCTTTTCCTGATTTCCAATTTTCTTGTTTCTCTCAAGGTTTTACTTTTTACACCTTTTAGCTGCACCATGAGCCTATTTACCGGATCTTATTACATTCTTTAATGTGTGTCATGCAGTCAATGATCTTGAACCTCAGCATTGCATTTGCTGTATCTCGTGTTTCTTTTTGATGTACTTTCATTGTCGTTGTGGCTTATGAATTCGTTACTTTTGTCCTTAATTTGCTCTCTGTCCCAAGTTTTAGATGTATGTTTTGGGTTTAGCCTGCAACTATTTGTGTAGTTTCTGTAGTATCCCTTCTTATTGAGGGTTAGGTTTATTTCAGTGTGATCAGATAGAATACATGGGATAATGTCAATTCTTTAGTATTTGCTGAGGTGCTTTGTGTGTACTGCGACATGATTTATTTTTAGTATGTTACATAAGCTGCTGAGAAGAATATGTACTGGACCTCTGTGGGGTGAAAAACTCTGTACAGCTCTTTCAGATCTATGTAGGATATGGTGTTATTTAGTCTTTGGCTCCCTTTATAATCCTCACAAATCGTCTCAAATAAAGGCTAGATTTTTGAGAAAATTAATAAAATTGACAGATCATTTTCAAGAAAAACTAAAGAACGGGGAGAAGATCTGCTGAGGGACTCTACAGTCATAATTGACAGAATAATCCAGAGTATCCAAACAATAAGTAGCAACTATTTCCAGAAACTAAACTCACTATAGAATGAATACTTGAGGGAAATGGATGAAGTTTTACATAAACATAAACTGCTCAACCTGAAGCAAGAAGATATAAATCACTTAAATAAAACCATGAAATAAAATGAGATACAAAAAGGAATGAAATATCTTCCAATTTAATAAAGCCAAGATGGATTCTTCATCCAATTCTACAAAACTTTCAAGAGGGGAAACCACTGATACTCCTCAAGCTCTTTTGCGAAATTGATGCAGAGAGAGAAATCATAACCCTTCTCCATGAAGCTAATATCATGGTAAAACCAGACAAGGACAAAACAAAAATGATATTAGAAATCAATCTTACATTTGACCAAAGATGCACAACTACTCAACAAAATATTAGCTAGCAGAACAAAAACAGAATACAGAATCCTATGTGGTTTCAGCACAAACTGTGCTGTCATGCCATGTTCCTGGGGGAAGGGGCATACTCTCCAGGGCCAGGATTGTCTTTATCATCCTTCAATGTTCATGGATAAGGAGAACCAATATTGTAAACTTTCAATATTGCTAAAGATGTTATAGAAATTCACTGAAAACTCATGAAAATCTAACTATATTCTTTAAGGAAAGAGGAAAAGCAATCCAAAAATTCTTATGAAATAGGAAGATCTAGAATAGGAAAAGTAATTGAAGGCAAAAGAAGCAGCAACAGAGGTATCAAAATGCCTGGTTTCAAGCTATATTACAAAGAATTATTAAAAAATACAAACTTCTATTACCAAAAAAGAGATGCATGTTGAATACAATACACCAGAATACCTTCAAAGAAACCAGAGACTTGCAGTCAGCTGATATGTGGCAAAGGTATGAGAGACATACAATGGAAAAAAGTAGGATCTTCAATTATTGGAGATGGGAAAAAAGGAACACCACAAAGGAAAAAAAAAATCAAAGCTTCTCCTAGCATAATACCAGCACCGATGTCAACTCAAAAGGGATTAACATCTCAACATCAAATGTGAATCCTAGTAAGTATAATAGACCAGAGTAGCAGAGACATCAGGTCTTCTAGGCCAAGGGAGGAACTTCCTGAATAGAGTCTGAGGCACACAACAGATTGGTGAAAGTTTGGAAAATAGGATTACATTAAAATAAAAATGTTCTGCACAGCTGTGGACATGGTCACGAAACCAGACAGACAGCAAAACAGCAATGCAACAGACAAATATTTTAACAGATTAATGTTTCTCACATACAAGGGCCACAAGGAACTAATCCCTCCTAAATCCAACAAATCAATCATGAAGTTCGCCATGGATCTGAAAACAGACTTCACAGAAGACGAAATAAAAATGGTAATGAAACACAGAAACATAACAACCATCATTGGAAGTAAATTATATATAAATAAAAACAACACTGAAATAACATCTTCCCCAAGTCAGAATGAGATATATTCTGAACTCAAGCAACAACAAGTGCAGGAGGTGATTCCCTGAAAGAGGAAATGTACTGAACTGTTGTTGGGAATGTAAACTACTACAACCACTCTTGAAAAGAGTATGAAGTGTCTGGAAAAGAACACCCAAGGCATAGCACATGTCCCATTCTAAGCAACAGGATCCAGGATGTGACGAGAAAACCTGCACACCCAGGTTTATGTTGCACACTTCAAAAGAGCCAAGAAATGCAAACAATTCCAATGTCCCACTATAGATGATTGGATCCAAGCAAATGGTATCTCTATACAAGGGAATCCTACACAACAATTAGAAAACATTTATAAAATGTATTCATTGGGACACAAGCCTGGAACATAAAATGGAGCATTGGCTGGCTGATATGTGTGTGTTAGAAATAAGTAACACAGACATGATGAAGAAAGCAGGACTCAGCTACCAATTCACAGGGTCACAAGGACATGCTTGAGAGAAAGCTATCCAAAAGTGACACACAAACACTAATGTTTATGTACATAAATTCAGTTGGATATCTATATATTAGCCAATCTGCAAGGAATTTTTTTACAGTTAATAATACTAGAGCCTAGAAGCATTAGAGACAAGATTAACAACAGACATTAAGGATAAAATATTTTGTTTTGGAAAAATAATGGAAATGGAAGTTGGTTTGTGCAAGAGGACAATGTAAAGGAAAAAAGGGAAAAAATGAGCAAGGAAATAACAGCTGTGAGAACAAATTTATGCACATTTTTCACTGACCTCAATACTCCCTCAACATTTCATTGATTCTTTATTAAAAATGTCTTCATCTATCCTTTGTCTTCATTATTGGTACAATGAAATTGTGCTTTGCGAGTGACTTAAACTCCTATTACCCTAGCACAAGCAATAACTGGAAGTAAATATCAGTTGATTCTGGAGAATTTTGAGGCTCTCTTTCTAATTCTGATCCATTAGATAGAAAGAATGTGCCAAATTTGGTATACAACATCGAAGTTTTGAAACATTTGGAACATTTCAACATAAGTGATATAGAATCAGGTGAATATTCATGTAAATTTCAGATAATAAGATATGCCATATGATTTGATTGAATCTTCTTTTTCAAACCTACTGATAGTCGAGACACAAATGTCCTTGGTCAAACAGGGCTGGTGGTAAACAACTTCTTCTGTTTTCTCTTTTATAATAGCAAAAACAATTTATAAGACACAAATTTGAAAGCAAGTTCAAAGACATGAACAAGACATACACAGTTAATAAGGGAAAAAAGAACATGAAACATACTAGAAAATGGAGAGCGTAGTCCCAGTTCTCTGATTTACTATGAACCACATAATCACCACTGAGCATACTTTCCCTGATGTTTTTGTAAAAATAATATGTTTCATGAATGTTCACCACTGAGGAAAAGCTGCCATAATAATGGAGGTACAAAGTTTTGCGAAAATAGTTAAACTTTCAGAAATGTGAAATGATTGTGAAATATTTTCCTGCATAGATATAAATGCTGATTTATTGGAGTTCTTCCTTCTTTAAGTACACTAGAACAATGAATGGATGGTTTATATGACACTCAAAAAGACCTGGCCATAAGTAGTTGAAATGTTTTCTACTTCCATAATAAATCTTCACTTGTATGTGTTATGAGCATCTTCTGTAACAAGAGCAACACTGTATGAGTGGACACATTAAGTCCATCAAGATTTATATTCAGCTTAATGCAATTTTGCTTCTGAAAATCTATCCAAACTCATACCCAGAAAACCAATTATAAGCAGCACTAGATTTCCTGAATCTTATAAGTCTTCTATGTGCTGTCAGAATTTGAAAATGAGATAACCCGCAAATGTAAACTGTTACCATGTTAATTCCCAATGATTAAAATAGGGCATGTCCTTTTATGTGACTCCATAGTAATTCAAATTTGGAAACACAGGCTAAATATAATAGAATGTTTTCATTGTACTTACTATAGTAGAGAAGAATCTTAACCGTTAACAGGTGAAAATTTGAGCACAAAATTCTTCCTTCAATTTTGTCTGCAAATAATTTGGAAATCATTATTTGGCTACATTACATCACTTGCGCTAATGCGTTCCTGTTGTGCCATTTCAATAGACATTTGAATTTCTATGTGTAATACTCTTACGTATGTTGGTGAAAACTTTGGATTGACATGTTGGAATGGAGTTTCAATTTATTTCACTTCCACGGCAAAATAAAAAGTGAAATGTCTCCAATACAATAGGGAATCATACACGATTTTACAATTTAGTAGAAGACATAAACACCTAAGATTGGCTCAGAACATCTTGTTAGGATTTTAGAAAATATGGTTTTCAACACAAACTTGTCTGAAACAATGTCTTTATTGATGCAGTTAGAATAAAAGATTCCCACTAACATCAGGGCATTAGAATATTGATTTATTTTTTACTTTCATGCAATTTTCTAAGAATATGTACACAGGAGAAACTGTAGACAATTGCCTGTAAGCTTGAACTATTCAAACAGCAGTTGACATGCATATATTTATGAAATTTTATTATTGTACAGTGTCTTATAAATTTCCTGCACTAATTCTTAATAAACAATATATCTGTTTGCTCACAAGAAAGCAATTCACTTTTTCTTTCATACTTTAATATCAATACCCAGAGCTGCTGTTAGATGAAATACATGGATGCTTTGTCATAGGGCAAAACTCATGCAGCTATTTTCTGGTGTTTAAGTAATAAATACTTAAGGGAATACTATGTTTCAATGTTCCTATTACTCCTTTGGAGGGAAATAAAATATAATAGTTGATACCTTAAAGAAATTTCATAGGGATGTAAATGCTTTCACCAAAAATGAGGCAGAATAAATATTGAAAGAGAATTTTCAATAATATTTTGTCTATATTAACACTTCATTATACAAATGTATGAGAGAAATGTAATAGAAATTTCATATGTAGTCTGCTGCCTTCAATTAAACTGTAACACGATAAAAACTGTTTATATGTCAATTCAAAATCTTGTATATTCAAGAAATGGCATCCATTCCCACTCTATGGGAAAACAAGTAGGTTCAGCACTTGTAAGGATGGTGATTAGAGAATCACACAAATGGGCAGCAAATACTATGCATGAAATTTCATGTTCTTTGGGTATTTGTTTCTGAAGTGTTGTAACTAAAGTGAGATCAATATAACGAACTATGCTTTCATTACCCCCATTTCCTTATATTGGCTTGATATACATTCCTGTGTATGATTTGCTTCATATATTGCTTATGGAGGATACCATAAGGATGACTGGGTCCCCACCATTCTCCTTCCAATTAGAGTAAGCCTCTAAGAATATTGTTGCAATATATAATTTTTTATTGACCTAAAATGATCGAATGTCAGTGCAAGGGATTAAAAAATTTACTACAACAATAACTAAAAAATGTTAAAATCTGTTGCAACTAATACATTTCCTTCTCAGACCTATGGACAACAGAAATCTATAACTTCCCAAAACTATTACTACCTGCACAAGTATAACTATCAAATATTTTCCATGAAGATAATTGGTGCTGCCCTTTCTGGGCATTATCTTGGAAATTGATTTTTTTTGCCTGTACTTTTGGGAAATGTATCTTGTGCCTAAAGCACTTTGTCACAAAACTGATAGACAAAAGAGATACAATAAATGATAGATTCCTCGATTGCACCAAAATATAGTAAATTCATCCATGTTATAAAATACGAGATTTCTAATGCATGCTCCTATTTGACTGGCTCAGTTTTACATTCAACTATTCCTTGTATTCATGCCTACTTTTAGGTGACATTCCACAATGTAAACATATTTGGCTTTCCTCTATCCTACTGATTATATTGCCCTTTAAATATAAAATTGTTTCCACACTATTGTTTCTCTTGAAATAATGTGGAGATTATTTATTTTATTCCTCATTTCAAACTACCATGTCCTCTCTTTAATTCAATTAACATTTTATTTTGCTTGCAGACATCCACCACTACATACTCAACAAAATTACACATATAGTTTCAATTATATATGTATATGTTTATGTTTATTTACATAGACATGTACAATCAGTGGGTTTCCATTATTTGCGTATGTGTATGTACATGTATATATATAACGACCTATGTGATGCTATAATTTAGTGATTCTCATTTTCACAGTGTACCTTTGATAATTTAGGGAAACCATCCGTGAATTGTTAAGTAAACCCATGTAATCACTTACACTTTATACAGTGTACAATTTAGTACTGTCTTAAAAGAAGAGAGTGAAAAGTATAAAGAGAATCTGAAAATAAATAAGTGAAAACTCCTTTTCATTTCCACCCAAATGTCATTTTCATACCACTGCTCTCATACTTATGTTTCTAAGACCCTAAGATATTTAATTGATCATGTATAAATATTGATTTAAATTGGAGTGAAATGATCTTATTATTGTTAAAGCCATTTCAAGCTCACAAAGAAACTTGGTTTCTTGATCATTTCATATTGAAATTATTTGAGAACACAACTTGAAACATTTTGAATTTTACTCAGTAAGAAATCTTGATTTTTGTCAATATTGACATGAACATTACGTGTTTCATTAGCCGGATCCACACTTAAAACATCTGGGACCAGTTTGTCTCAATCATGAAGGATGAGTTCTTTAAATATCCAGTCTAAATAATGCCAAAGATAAAGAAACAAAAAACTTCATTGGAATCTATCTTAGGAAGCTAACGGAATCATTACCACACCCAAAACTAATAGTTTCCATTGTTATACATGTCATGGATAGCTACGTTTAACAGTTTCAGAAAGAAAACGTCTGATTTATATAAATAAATATGTGATGACTAAAATCAGAAAGCTTTTATTTCCAATAACTCTTCATCGTGAACTGTTTTCTTGTAGGGAATTAGGTTTTTATTGCAAGTCGCCTGACATGTTTTCTTCAAAAATTCTAAGTCAAAAATAAGCAATTATATATCTGTTGACACACATTAAATCAATGCAGGTTTTCTTCGATATTTTATTGTCAGTGTCAAGAGCTGATGTTAAAATCAAGGAAATACATGAATGCTTTGTAATATATTGAAACTCATGCTGGTGCTTTCACAAGTGACACTGTTAACAGAAAATATTTTCTTTCAATGTTCATATTATCCCTGTAGTGTAAAATCAAACATTATGATATGTTATATCTTACAACCATTTCATAGGGAACTGTATGATTCCTACAAAAATGATGCAACCTAAACAAAAGTTTCTCTTTTTTTCAGTAAGTTTGCGCTATTCAGAGTTGTGAGAAAAATCTAATTGGACTTCCATCTTTATCTGCTTTCTTCAATTTTATTGTAACACAATAAAAAAAAAACTTTCTATGTCAAGCCAAAAGCTTCTATATATTCATTGACTGAATCATCCATGTTTACCTCACACCCAGAGGCCAGAAATTCGGATGAGATGAACACGTTTGTTTTGGTCATTCTGAAGGGCATCCAAATTAGGAGAATAACAAGGAAATACAGGGAATTTATAAATTGATTATATCAAGCACTCTAAAGGAATAACAACTTCTTTGAAGGGAGAAATGAGTAACCTTTTACGCTCTCATGCAAAATGTTTTCCCATTGCTTTAGAAACAGTTTTTCAGCTTATATTTGGAAATAAATAATACACTGGGTCAGATAGCCAGGTAGCCCACATTTTTTATTAATATGGTTTTCCATACTAAAATATTAATCCCAGAAAGTTCTACTTTTTGGGGGGGGGGGTCATTGTGATTATGTTTCCCCAGACGTGTTGGTACGCAGCTTAGTGTTCACCAATCCTTGAATTTTGACCATTAGAATAGAAAATTGTGATTTTTCTGGCATGGTTGAAGTCACACTATTTGATATTAATTTGAATCTTCCAAGTGTCTCAGCATGTTACTTTTTTATCATCATCTCTCTCATTACTTCATAGTTAATACGTCTTCCAACAATCCAATCTACTTTGTAATATTCAAATTTATAAAACTGCCACGGAATTAATAAGTTCTCTTCAAGTCTGTTGTTACAATAACAGAAAAATAAATTCATTGTGTTTAATAGCCATGTGAAACCAGTGGATGCAGGTATTCCACATTCTATATCCCAGAAACGATTACCACACTTCCAATCCTTGAAGACAGGAGAAATTTTTTCCAAGGTATTCATCCTACTTCCATGAATTTTCCAAAAACACAACAGAAATCTCAAGTTCCCCAGTAGCGTTCCAAGAGATCTATCATTGCTCAGAATGAATATCCAGCCATAATCCAATAAAGAATCATATATTTATTCCGGTGAGGACACAGTATGTGAAGCAATTAACAAAGAAATTTAAAAAACACTTTCTATTCATTGCATTTTGAAATAATGCTTTGAACCAATGGATAAGGCACCAGAATAACTTGGGCTGAGAACAGAGGGGAAACTGGAGGCATAAAAAGAAGAGTTTAGATATCAGTTCTAATTTGTCCATTTTGCACTCTTGCCAAAATTTACTCTATACTAAACTGATAGTTTTACATCAATTTCTGTGTTATAAATACTCCACAATGAACTATATATATACATATTTTACAAATATATAGTATATATATATTATATGATAAATAATGCATATATATATTAGTAACACAGTAATTTCAAGTCAAGTGTATGTTAGTAAATTCATTGGGATTTATCACCTAGAATCGTTATGTTACCTGGGAACTGAAGTGAATTCTCTAAAATGTTACAAAATATAGATGGAAATCATTTCCTGTTCGGAAATGCATTTATTAAGGCAAAGAATATAGGATGAAATTTCTAAGGATATGAAAGTTGAAAAACTCTATGTAATATGGAAATAGAGACAGTTCTCTTTTGTAATTTAAAGCATTCCAAATGTTTTAGAAAATATGCCACAGTGCTTTTCAGGTATAGAAAAATCATCCGTGAAGCAGGTTTACCCAAGGACGTCACCCAATATGAATGTGTTTCTCTCAGTGACTATCTCTCATTTTCTCCTAGAATAATGGAATTATGACACAATGTATGGTGATGGATTACCACATTATCAAAATGGATATTTAGAGAAAAATTTGTTACTGCATTTTAGAATGATTAAGTCAATGTTTCTCTGTTTTAATCCTTCGGGAGTATTCACCTAGAGAGCCAAAATTATAGCAATCCCATTTTCATTTCTCCGTGTTCTCATACTTCTATTGAGAAACGATTCCCCAGGATTTTGTGTTTTATTAAGACAGTAAAAACATCAAAGAAGTTTGGGAAATATTTACATATACTTCATAAATTTGAATTCACGTTGTTACCAAAGCGAACAAAACTCCTCACTGTCATAGCCAAAAATGTATTGTTTCTTGTACAATGATTTCCATTTAATATTTTAAGTAGTATATTCAATAATGAAATGATATATTGCATATATAAAATATTAAAGCTTTTTCATAATTATGGTATCCATAGTGAAACTCTAGGTCTTCCTGAGGAAGTAAAACAGAGGACAGTGTAACCAAAGAGTAACTGCTTTATGTGATAAAGGTAGTCCTACTGCAAAGGCAGTAATCATATATTAGGATGTGATAACTACAATTTCAGGTGTTGTTTTAAGGAACTCACCAACAATTATCAGAATAATGCATTTGAAAACATCACAGCAACTGCTCTAAAAAGGGTAACCTCTTCTTACAAGAAATGAATTCAGACTTTGCTGCACACGTATATGGAAAACACAAATATATTACTAAAAATATTATTACTAGTTGGTCAAATATAACTACTAAATAATGTAGAGGAAGATTTTGGCGACATACCTTTCTGGGAACTATCTTGGAATATGATCTCATATTTTATTTCGTAAAAGTAGGAGAGTTGAACTGGGGAATGTATATTGTGATTAACGCACCTTGGATGAAACCTGATTGACTAAAAGCACCAAATGTTTGCTAGTTGCCTAGATTAAAGCATAAAGTTTGAAAATCAGCAATTCAAATAGTGGCAAGATTTCTAATGCAAGGTCTTATTTGACTGGTTCAGTTTTACTTTCAAATATTCTTTGTATTCATGACAATGTTAATACGATACTCATCAATGTAAACACATTGAGATTTCCTTCTCATTATTACTGATATTGTCCTTTAAATAAATGTTTTAACAGCGTGGATTATATTGAATGATTCTACAGATTATTTCGTTTCTTCACTCTTCAAAACACCATGCCTTTCACGAATTCAATTATTTCTTTTTGCATACACACCTCCAAACATCCATACTACATTTAGGTACACAGGTGTATATATATATATATATATATATATATATATATATATATATATATATGTGTGTGTGTGTGTGTGTGTGTGTGTGTGAGTGTGTGTGTATGTATGTATATGTATATATGTACATGTGTATATACACAGATATATATGTATATATGTATACGTATATATGTATATGTGTTTGTACACACATATATGTACCTGTATACAGAGAGACATATAAATAGTTATATCCATACATATATATTCACATTCCTATACAAATGTGATCAATGGGTATATATGATATATATGTATGCAGATGTACATATATAAATATATATTATGATTTTTTTACTTGTGCCCTCATCTTGACTATGTTAGTTTGAATTATTACTACTCCCTATATTTGTATTGATTATTTATCCAACATCAATTTCATTAATTTATGGAATCCTTCCAAGTATAATCCAGTAAATGAACAATTAATTCTCATTCTCATTCTAGAACTGAAAAATTTACTTCTGTGGTGATGCAAAAGAATGAAAAGTAGCACGAGATTATTCAGATAAGTAATTGAAAATGCCTTTCCATTGTTTAGCTAAATGTCTTTTGCATGCTACTAGTTGCATTTCCCCAAGTGTTTCTGAGATGTAAATGATCACCTATATATTTAAACATAAAATGGAAACTAACTCACAGATTTCTTTTAAATTAATCTTGGGCTTAGTAAGAAATTTGTTTTCACGAATTTCATGTTGAAATTCTATCTCTCTTTCAAGAGTACACATTCAGAATTTTACTCACTGAGAAAATGTTGATTTTGTCAGTATTGGCATATGCAATTTCTGATTCATTAGCCAGATAAACTGAAAATGAAAACCTTTCATCATCTGGAACCAGTTTCTCTCAAACATGAAGGAAGTGTAGCAAAGAATACTTCCTAAATTACTTGAGAGCATTCTATACTGATGTGCTGTGTAGAGTATTCTTTTAAACATCTTCCAAAACAGGGCTCTCTATTAATCCAATGAATTCTTGAATGTATTGTGAGTAACCTCTGATTCAGAGCCCTTGCCTTTAATCATCAACAGTTTCACATTTTTTGTCACATTTATAAAACTGTAAGGACTATTATCCAATTCACAGAATAATAAAAATTATATACTTTACTTAAGAAAAGAAGACATTTGAGACTCTCTTAATTAAATAAACCTCAGCTTAATTTCTTGCCATTGTATAAAAAAAAACACCATTTCCTAGGTACAGAGAGGTTCTGATTTGTTTCCAGTAGATATACGAATGAAGAACATGCTGTTCAGAATTTTTTCCCTTTTATCTCTGTATTCAATTATGTCCTCACTTAGATGGTAATGATATTTCACTATCCACCCTTTGACACATTTCCTGGAAAATTTGCAGAGAATATGTTTAAGTAATCAGAGTGTGTGGAGACTTAGGAATAAATGTGTCTTTTGTGATTGCAGATAAGAGTACACGTGTGCAAGAGGAATTTTAGTTTTCTGTGATCATTATAAATTTCATATTGCATTCAGTTAATCTTTGCAGATAAACTATACATTGCATATTACAATAGGCAATATACTTGGTTATCCACTTTCCCAAAGAACAGCCAGTATTTTTACAGATTGAAGTTCTAAACGATTCTGAAAATTTCAGTTTTGTTCTTTTAGAAACACACTAATTGCATTGTGAATTCAATTTATATAGAAATATACCTCCATAAAATAATTGTCTCCTTCGGTGGACAAATTTCATAAAGAACTTTGGTTGAGGACTCATGCTTCACTGTAATCTGTTTCAATGTTACAAGTGTAAAGATCAAATTGATATTTTGTGAAGTTAAAAATGCTTTTCCTCATATGTACCTGATTAGGTTACAAGATGGAAGACATAATACTGGCAGATGTGTAATGGAAGTCATCACAGGATCAAGTGGCAGGTGAGGAGATATCAGGGAGATTACCGTCAATGGGAAAAAGATCACCTGAATGTAAGTACAAATGTCCCCAGTGCAAGATATCATAATAGCAGGTAGTCAGATGTGGTATTCCAATTTCAATCCAGAAGTATGATAGGATTTAAGAGATGTACAAAATGGCTAAATTACTCACATCATGAACTGAACATGAGGTAAATTATTCGTATCCCAATAATCCCAAATAGAGACAACAAGCCTGGTCCCTTCCTTTTGAAATCACCTTTATGGAAAACTGTAGATTTTGGTCTATTTGCAGAATTTGCTTTCCTTGTTGAGATTGGGGGAATTCTCTTTGCCTCTTTTCTTTTTCAGTACGTAGGTGACTATATACTTTGTTCCGATTAGAGATTTTCAAAACTATCCAATAAAACCACAGATACTCTAATTCCTCAGTCCCATGTGGCTTTTTTCAGATATTCTTTTGGAATAAGCTTAGAACTATTGTAATGCCTCAGTCCCTCAGATTTAAGGAAGAAAATCCTCTCTAGTCATCTGGACTTGTAAAACCCCTCATGTCCTTACCATTATGCTATGAAGCATTCACTTTTATACCGTTTCTTTTGGTTCATACAGGACACATTTGGAAAAAAGTAACTACAACCAATTAATACTTATTTCAATATACGATGGTAAATCCCAACATTCAGAAAGGTCCTGTTCTGTATCTAACAATTTTTTTTAGTATATTTGAAATGAAACCACCGGGAGTTTTAAATTTTCTTTGAAGAATATTGAGGTAATTCCTGAAGAATGTCATTTACCAACTAACTCTGATGCATGTGATTACATATATGTGCCACGTGGTCTAGGAAATTTTAATTAATTTGTAAATTTTCATGCTTTATTATGTAGCTCAAATAGTCCTGAATAAATCTGCCAAAATTCACCATATTAGACAAGTCTCACCTGAAAAATATGTGACAGGAAATGTGACATCAATTAAATTTTGTTGATTTCTTGTGATGTAAATATGACATAAAGTTGGGTTAGAGGGATTCAGTCTATCCAGATGACTGAGCACTTTCTGGGAGAAAATTTCATTGCATAATTTCATTATCATTATCACTGTGAATGCATGGCAACAATTTGATTCAAAATACAATTAATAAGGATTTGTACAGGTAAGGGGAAAGTATAATATTCATAGAATTTGAATTTTTTCACTAATTCTTATTTTAAAAATATATCTTCTGGGCTAGGAATATGACCTAGTGGCAAGAGCGCTTGCCTTCTACACATGAAGCTATCGGTTCTATTCTCCAGCACCACATATATAGAAAATGGCCAGAAGGGGCGCTGTGACTCAGGTGGCAGAGTGCTAGCCTTGAGCGGGAAGAAGCCAGAGATGGTGCTCAGGCCCTGTGTCCGAGGCCCAGGAATGGCCAAAAAATAAATAAATAAATAAATAAAATATATATCTTCCAATGATATTGGAAAAAATTATACTAAGTAAAGTGAGTCAGACCCAAAGAAGCACGGTTCCCCAAACTGCTCATGTCCCCATGTACAGAGGAAGCCCTAGGCCTACCTGCAAGCTGGGTGAATCACAGAGAGCCAGGATTGCACCAACAGGGGAGAAGGGTCAGAACAGATCCACCCCCTCTTAACTGAATTCAAGTCAAACCAGCCAATCAGGAATATACACTGAAGAACATCACAAGGAAAACAGAGACTGGGGAAAGACTACCCAAACAAGCTGGACTCCATTATTTTTTCTTCTCAAATATTTTTTAAACTTTAAAAAAAATTTTTTTTTTTATTTTTTCACTTCTGAACCATCCTTGATGTTTTTGTTTTCCATTTTTACCTGTTTGTTTTATCAAGTTTTTTTGTTGGTAGTAGTTTGGTTGTTCACTTTTCTGGTTTTTGTCCTATTTTTTTCTTTTTAAAATAATTTTTCTCTGTTTTTTGCATCTGTCTTCCATTATTTTTACTTTATTTCTCTCTTTGCATTCTATTTCTTTAAAAATTACTTTCCTAAGAATAACACCTCCACTCTTTCTGCTAACTCTCCATTTTCTATCATTTTACCCTTGTTCTTTCTACTGATTCTACTCTTCACATTTCCACGTCACTGAAACTAAACAAAAATCACGTCTCCCCCCCCCCCCAATATGTTTTACTCTATTCTCTTTACTATATCTAGCTTACACTCCTGACATACTGCCTGGACCTACAGGTTCCTTTGACTCATCGTTAATAGATAGAGGTTATCCCTGCTTAATCTGAGTGAAACAAAGGGGTTCATAGAGAATGCCAGTCCTAAAAGAACTTAATATAAGAACAAGAATTGCTTATAGGGTTGTAACAGTAAATAAGTAACTTCTGAATACAGGGCCCAGGATCGGTTGTTATATTGAAATTGTAATCTTTAGGAACACCAAATCTAATTTTATAAACAGGTATACAAGGTATCTGTATATAATTGTGAACTTGTAAGATTTATACAAGAGTGCTAGGTAAGGGCTGCGTTGGGTCTTAAACGGTGCTCACAGGTGCTGGTAGACTGGCATTCCCAATCCAAATGGACAGAAGGAACACAAGAACGATGGCAGACATGGCAGCAGTGTACTCTACAACAGAATAGTAGTGGCAAGTAGCCACAGAGTATATAATGATGATGAAAAAAAGATAAAATAAAATAAGATGTAATATACCATAAATCCGGAGCTAAGGAAGGTACCAAGTAAGAAGGAAAGTTGTGGAAGGAGAGAAAGGAGAGATGATGCCAACTTCTGCAATCCAATTGGATATTCTTATTCTATGGCCTAGGAATCGCCACATTCAAGCATGCTACTGAGAGCATCCAATCAACTGTGCTCCAATTCCACCACACGCGAAACATGTGCCACAGCATGTTCAAAATTCCGTCATCAAATACCACCAGTTTACAACGAACAATAAGAGAGTAATATTCCAAGCCTATGCCAGATTTAGGAGTAAAATTAATTTCGATGTGTACTGGTATAATGAATACACAACCTCCCCAGCTTTATTCAAGCAATGAAGTGTCATTCAACTCTGTATTGTTTTGTATTGGCCAATAGCAAATAAAACTAAAATGTTGCTTTATTTCAACAGTGGGATGCGCTTCATCTCATGTTTTCAGACATCAATATGTTGAGCTTTTGAGCTGTAAAAACCCAAACTTCTCAAGGCATTTCCATCCAATTATCTAAGACGTTTGCATCATTGCCAATAGACCACTAGTTCAAATAAAGGACTATAGCATAAATAATGGGTTATATTCAAATGGAAATGACTCACTACCCAAGGGACAAATGAGCCAGTTACTCCAGTCACACCTACCTTAGTGAAAGAGATCAACAAACAAACATGTGCTTCAATTTGAAACTGACCAAGAGGTATTGCAAAGGATATGAAACTTAGGCAAACATGGGTGAACAATTGGCCATTTTCCCATTTCTATCCATTCCCCTCAAGGAGCCTTGTTTACTTCTAGCTCCAATATTCATATAACTGGCCTCTACTTACATGCATGTGTTGCACAATGATGATCATGTTGTCCTCATCCTGGTCGTCTTGGGTAACCAATATTAAACAGGAAGTGCACAACGACCAAAGCATATTGGACATGAGTATGTCCTTTTTGCCACATGGCAACAGCGTACTGTACAACAGAATAGTAGTAGGAAGTGGCCACAATGTTCATAATGATGATGGAAAAAAGATTTAAAAAGATAAGAGGTAATATACTCTAAATCCGGAGCTAAAGAAGGTAACATGTAAGAAGGAAAGTTGTGGAAGGAGAGAAAGGAGGTTGAAGCAATGAATAATATAAAGAAAAGGGATGGAGTCATGATGCACAGGAAGACAAGAAGACAGGAAGGAAGACAGGAGGGAAAGTATCAAGGAGGGAAGGAATGCAGGCAGGGAAGCAGGCAAGGACAGATGGATTGTGGTTTGTATCCACAGTGTTTGGGATTGAATTAAAGGTAGAAGAATGGAGAAAGAAGGATCCGAATGGAATCCTGGGGAAGGAGAGAGAGTCAAATGGAAATAAGGAGGAAGAAAAGTAATCAGGAAAGAATGACAGCAGAAAGGAAGGAAGGATGAGAGCAAGGGAGACTGTGTGGGAGATAGAAGTAAGGAACCATGAAAGCAGTGAGAGGTATGATGAAAAACAAACGATATTTCATGGGAAGCAAGGAAATGCATAAAAATACACTGTACATTTATAAAGATGTGCTTTTATTGGACACTACTTAGAACATTGATATCAGATTTTCAGCATCATTTGCTTGACATAAAAATCTGTAGTATCACTGCAAATAGGGTAAAATGAAACTCAGTTTGTACTATAGAAAATATTATTCATCCACTGCACAGGGTCATGACATTTCTAAGTGAATTTCTAAGTAAGGCTCAACAATATTCTTCTACGGAATGCAAAACTGGCATTGACAAGTTGACTGCCAGAGTGACAGAAAGAACACTGTGCCCTGAAACATCTCATGGGGATGCTCCACTCTGGATATTTCTATCCTCCAGATGACACCCTGATGAGGCCTTCTGGCAGTGCCTTCAAGGAACACAGATGACTTGTTGATATTTGGAAGAGTTAGAAACAATCAAAGTCCCTCTAAAAGACAGTAAGAAACTGCAAAACCAAGAGACAAGTGTAATGACAGAATGCCTACCGAGACAAAACCTGACCCGCGAGGTCCCAAAAGAAGGGATGACATCTTGCCACTTTTTTCAAGCAGGGGTGTAAACTTGTGTCCAAGTCACCATGTCACCAACCCAGCACTCACTGACCTGCTTAAGTCAGTGCATGAAACACAAACCACACACCACTAGAGGATTGTCAAAAGACTTATGCAAAAGTTGACCGTGGGAAAACTCTGGGTCATGTGGTCCCCATCACAGTCTGGGGGATGTTCCCTAAATTCCCAAAGCCAGCCTAAAATAAAGTGATTTTAGTAAGAATTTTCTCTTCTCTTTTTTAAGGGAAATGATTTATATGAAATGTCTCAAGGTCGGTAAAGTTGGTCATTTACATGAAAGGGTAGGAAATATGTCTGTTACTACTAAAAGTCACGGACAGAAGAAATACAACACAAAGTGACTTTATATAGTGTAAAATTCAATGTGTACCAAGTTACAAAAAAGTCACACATATTTTTTTCTTCCAATAGTGGGAATGTAAAATATTCTCGACCAGTGCAGGGAACCACAAGACAGGCACATCAATTAAAATTTACATGGAACTCTATTTCTTTGTCTTCTATGGTGAGTAATGGACAACCAATAGGATTTACACCACTGTTGGGATAAGGAAATGCCAACTGTGACTCATTTCATATCATCTGCTTTTTCCTCCAGCCCTCCCCATTTGCTTCATTTTGCAATAGTACAATTGCAGCAAGTGATACTCTAGAGTCCATTATCAAGGATGGAACCATATGTGGTATACATGTACAAATGGGCTGAGAAGCTATATCTCCTATTTTATGATTAAAAGCAAAACCGCATTATGTTTTCTGGTGTTACTTTTTCCTGAAGTGAACTGGTTTGATGGGGATGACATAAGAACCCTCTACTTCACTCCATCTTGAGTATTGCAAAGTTAAATCTATGTAACAGTATGACTAGGCACTGGTTTTGTTTGATCCAATGATGTTGGAATTAAGGCACTACTAAATGGAAACTTCAAAGGCGATGACTGTGTTCTGTTGTAGACATTTAGTTTGGGCTCCTAAAAATTTCTTTCTCAACAACCACTTGAGAGCTATGAAGGCACCATACTTAAAATCATCCCTAGGTACAGAGGAGTCCTGAATCTCTCCTTCCTTTACAAGGGGACCTATATATGCAGTGGGAAAAGTTGTTGATTTTATGAAAACAATTTGGAGATTGTAATAGATAGTTCATGGTTAAAAAATATGGAGCTAAAATGGAAAAGGAAGTCTTAAGGGAAGGGTTCCTTGATTGGTTTAAATAGTCTCCAAACATAATTGTTCACATCTTGGGTACTGGTGATCCCCTTGCAATGTTGTGGTTGGCACATACATCATAAATCATACTACTGGAACCATTCAATAAATATTAGCTTGGCTAAATTCCTCTCGGTCATACAAACTTGTATACACTGTTGCCCCACAAATTAGTGGAAGAAAAGTATCAATAATTTGATTCTTGTATAAACACTAGTAAACGGACAGGTTATGTTGAAATCAAGGGAAAAAGGATAAAAATACAAATGTCTCCAAAAGCAAAGTTTACAAAAACATTCGTGTAAACCAATTCTACAACTTATCATGGGAATGAGACAAGGGAGTTGGAAGTGGGGCGTGACAGTGGAGGTAACATGATGAACTAGAAATGTACTTACTGACTTACATATGAATCTCTAATCCTTTGGTACATCACTCTGACAATAAAGGAAAAAAATAAAGTAAACAAGAAAAAAAGAGGAAGTAGTGTGGCATGAAGTAGGTTGTGGTCCTAATCTAAATCCGTTTGAAATAATGTCATTTTAGACATGAACAGATTAGATTCAATCAGTCGATCAGAGAAACTGAACAGGGACTTGATGAGCATCACCCAACCCCCAAGCTTATGCAGCTGTTTGGGAAGAGTTGTGAAAAGTAAGAAAGATCTCAACCCACTGTGGTAGATATTAAGGAAGACTAAGATGGCTCAGACACTGAGGAAAACTTATGTAATGAGCCTGCTAAAGACAGATTGATCCATGTGGAGAAAATTTTGGAATCTATTACAGCCCTAGTTTCACAACATCATCCAAAACAGTAAACTCCTGTAAAGGTAGAGAATTGTGGGCCCTGCCCAGAATCCTGGCGGACTTTGATCCTTTCCCACCACAAACTACGCCTGATAGGGTCTCACAGCTAGTACCATCTCAGCCTGTGCTGTTAAAGGCGCCTGGCCCTCCTACCCGTAAGCGTGGCACACTTCCTTGGCTCAGGCTGCTCAAGAAGGGAGGACATTTCTGGTTTTCATTCATTCCCTGACAGGCAGGATAAAGATAACAAAAGAGTTCATCAGGCTTTGCCAATTAAACGAATAAGATATCTAAAGAATGCTTGTGTTCAATATGGCCCTACAGTGCCGTTTACTCAAGCCATTCTATTTGTTTATTTATTGATTGATTTGGCCAATCCTGGGTTTCAACTCAGGGCCTGAGCACTGTCCCTGGCTTCTTTTTGCTCTAGGCTAGCACTCTGCTACTTAAGCCACAGCGCCATTTCTGGCCATTATCTATATATGTGGTGCTGGGGAATATAACCTAGGGATTCATGTATATTAGTCAAGCACTCTTGCCACTATGCCATATTCCCAGAACACTCAAGTCTTTCTTGAAACATTGGCTATGCCCAAATTGCCAAGCAGCCATCAGGCCTTCTAAGAACAAAGGAGAAATAAATGACTATATTCAGCTTTGTGCAGACATTGGGCCATCCTATGTTCAGGGCCTCACGCTGGCTGCAGTGCTCAAAGGGCAGACTGTGACAGAGTTCTTACACGTGCTCTGTATGGGGAGAAGGCGATGGGGACATCTATGTACTGCTTGGATTCCCGGCATCTGTTTTTCCTGCAGACAAATGGACCACTTAATGGCTCACTGCCCTAATCAGAAAAGGAGAGCTATGACTAAAATTTCTCCCTGTTGGAAAAACGGGAAGCATTGGGTTACAAATTGCAGATCTACTTTGAATGACTCTGGCAGCCAGATTTCAGTAAACTGGCAGAGGATCCAGCCCCTGGCCCAACAGAACAATATTGGGGAGCTCCTTCCTTCCTCCAAACTCAAGCCTATCCCAAAACAACCTGCAGCAACAATTAGTTTCAAGTCTCCTCTGAGCAACAACAGGAAGTGCAGGACTGGATCTCCTTTCCTCTACCTGCACAGTACTGACTTCGGCAATGGGATTTCAGGCCCTCTCTACAAGAGGATTCCTTGGCCCCCTTCCAAGGGAATCTGTTGACTTATTGTTAGGTTGCAGCTGCTCTGCACTGAGGGGCTTACGTATTATTCCAGGAGTGATAGATCAGGACTCTAATTGAGAAATAATAATCATGGCTTCAGTGCCTGCTAATGGTATCTCTATCCCGACAGCTCACTCTGGTCTCTTTAATTTTTGTCAGTGCCTAAGCTACTACAAACCATAGGGGAGAAAGGAGTTTTTGGTCTTCTGACATTTTTTGGGTTCAAAATATATAATGGGAATGGCTTCTTCTCATATTTTCAGACATCAATATGTTGAGACTACCTCTTGGGCTGTAAAAACCCAATCTTCTCGAGGCATTTCCATCAATTTATCTAAGAGTTTAGCAACATTGCCCTTTGACCACTGGTTGAAATATAGGTCTATGGCATATATAATAGGTTATATTCAAATGCAAATGACTCACTAGCTGGGGCAGCAAAGGAGTCAATTCCTCCAGTACTGGTAACTTAGTGAAGGAGATCAACAAACAAATATGTGCCTCAATCTTAAAGTAACCTTGGGGTATTCCAAAGGATGTGTATATTGATAAGGAGAACGAATATTGTAAACTTTCCATATTGCTAAAGTTGTTATAGAAATTCACCTCAAACCCCATGAAAATCTAACTATATTCTTTAATGAAATAGGAAAAGCAATCCAAAAATTCATATGAAATAGGAAGATCTAGAATAGCAAAAGTAATTGAAGGCAAAGAGACCACAAACAAAATCACAGTAATTCCACCAGTACAACAATGTACATCGCAGCACAATTTGTCTTAACTAGAATCTGGATCAAACCCTGATGCCCCTTAGTAGACGAATGGATCAGGAAAATGTGGTACATATTCACAATGGAATTTTATGCCTCTATCAGAAAGAATGGCATTGCCCCATTTGTAAGGAAATGGAAGGACTAGGAAAAAATTATACTATGTGAAGTGAGCCAGACCCAAAGAAACATGGACTCTATGGTCTTCCTTATTGGGAATAATTAGTACAGGTTTAGGCAAGTCATAGCAGAGCATCACAAGAGACCAATAGCTTTACCCTTATGAAGTCATAATTTGATGCTAAGAGAAATGAACTGCATGTTATGGGAATGATTGTTATAACACAGTTGTGTCTACTTTCAACGTCCCATCTGTATCTGTAGCTTCTATTATCGATGATGTTCTTCTATTACCTTCCAGTGGTTGTACCTACACTATGTCTGTAATTTTATCTGAGTATTTTGGAAAGTGATTTTCATTAAAGTCAAATGAATTTATAACTGGGGATCTACGAAAGAAAAATGTTTTGGGATTCATGTTCCTCTTAGCCCTTGACCATGCCTTTTCCATATGCTAATGTAACTCATATAGCCCCTCCCTAAAGAATGTTTTTAGCAGACTTTATACTTACTTTTGTCTTCTTGAAATGGCTATCAGGAAAGCAACTTTTGAAAAGTTCAGTGGGGCCTCCAATCTCAGGCTTTCTATTTGAAATTTTGCACACTGACTTAAAATATTGTTACATTTGTGGCCTTGGATCATCCCTGTCCATTCCACATGAAGTCATTGAAGCATCTAACCTTTCTAGGCTTGGTTTCTGCTTTGGAGGAAAATATGTAGTCCAAGCAGATGTTTCTCTCCCTCATTTGAAAACATCTTTTCATGTTACTAAGCATGATATCAATGAAGCAATTGGATGTAGATAAGGTAGGAGGTAAAAGGTCAATGTTTTCTTTGTTGATAGTGCAAAATATGAAGCTTTTTGTTTGTTTATACTTGTTTTATGCCAATTGGGGCAGGAGAGCAAGTAGGTTTCCTTCCTACGTTAGTAAGGCCTTAGCAGTCAAGGTATGTGAAGGAAATCCAGTGTAATGGCCATCTGATCCTTCTTGGCTGAAAGAAAACCTTTAAAATTGAGCAGTCACATTTTAATTTTTTTTCTCAATTGTAAAAAAATTTCTTCTTCCAAAAAATACTGTTTGCTTTTTCTTACTAAAGCCTTACTAATAAATCAGTAGGCAAGACACTTCTAATTTGCCTCTAGAATTTCCTAAACAAACCCCAAGCACATATTATCTTTACATATAAGTCACATTGATGGTCATCTTTATGGTTCTGTCATTTCACAAGGCTCCCTAACAAGCTCCTTAAAAACTTCCTTTTGGTAACCTCATGTTTGCCTTCTACTTCAGAACAAACTGTGGAATAATCTGACAAAGAGGCTATGATGTCTGAAGGTAAGTTGTTATGCAACTGTAGTGTCTTTCTTTGCCTGTAGAAATTGTATAAATCCATCTTATATGTAATTGGTGTCAAATATAAGGATAATAATTAAGTTATGTAATGATTAATTACATGGGTAAAAATAACTAGCAAAACAAAGATAGAGGTCATATCCGTATACAAATTCTAAAACTTTCAATAGGAAGACATCCTTTCTGTGAAACTGAAAATTGTTATTGAGCACAGTGGCCACGAATCATTGCCAAACTTAGTGAAAATAAACAACTCTCTTAATTCTTTATTCTTCCTGTTATCATTTCAAGTAGCCAACACCAATTTTCTATTTCTTTTCTATCAACCGTGGAATGTTGATAACTTGTAAGTTATCAATTCTGTAGGTTCTAGGTTGAACAGAGATTTTTCAACTTATATTTAAAGTACAATCATGATTTGAATATATGAAATATTACTGGCTAAGATCCTGGATCCTGGGCGTCTCTGTGAATTATTCTTAGAGAAAAGTATGAGGGGAATAATATGGGCTCCGTTCTAAAATATCCCTAGTTAATTCCAAATAATCAAGCTCAGCACCATGACAACTAGATGCTGTATAGGCTGCAATTTTTGTTAGAGTATTCTGATAAGAACAGGGAGCTTCTAATGTCAGAGTATTCACAAGAAAAAGCAAACACAAACTCACTCCTTATATGTTAAATAGCATAGTTTCAAAAAAAAAAGCAGTATTATCAGGCCTTAGTGATTCCCAGGCAGACATTGTATCCCAGGAACCATAAACTTAGCTTTTTCCAATTTATGTAGTTTCTCAAAAACAATCAGATACTAATGCCTAGACTGGCCTGGACTGTTATCCTCCAGTTTTTGATTCCGATAAATCTGACATTTGTCATTATGCTTAACTTTTTATTGATGGTGATTTCATGAGTTGTTTTTTTTTTTTTTAAATAAATGTGATAAACAGAGTCCTTAGTATTTAGTAACACAGGTAATTAGTTCATATCTTTTTGAACATTGTCACCTCCTCCCTCATTTTCTCTGATTTTTTCCACCTTCACCCCCACTGTAAGTTGCATACTTCATTGTCAACACAGTGTCTAGGGAGTATCACTTTTCTATTGATACACTGCTTGTCCTTTGTCTCAGTAGCAGTACAACTGACAAAGTCCTCATATCTAAAATATACTTGGAACTAAAAAAACTAAGTCCTCCCATCAAATCCTGAAAGAATTACCTACCCCATTAGTAAGTGGGTAGAAGACTTAAAGACAGACTTCTCTGCAAAGGAAATAATAATGGTCAATAGACAGAGGAAGAAATGAGTAACATCTCTGGCCATAAAAGAAATGCAATTCAAACCTATTTTGAGATTCCACCTTCTCCCAGGTAGTATGTCCACTGTCAAGAAAAGTACTTACAGAAGTTGAAAGGGAATTAGCCAAAAGGGAACACTTCTTCACTGTTGGTGGTGCCTAAACTTGTTCAACCACTCTGGAAAGCAATATGGAGGTTACTCAAAAGGTAAAAAATAGAGCTCCCCTATGACCCAACTATTCCACTTGTGGGCATTCACACAAAGGGTCACAAACAGACCGTACTAAAGCTACCAACATAACTATGATGCAACATTGTTTACCATAGCTAAGATAGGGCTGCAAGCCACATATTTCTCATTAGATGAATGGATCAAGAAATTGTGGTATATACACACAATGGAATGCTATACTTCCATCAGAAAAAATGACATTGTTCCATTTGTAATGAAATGGAAAGACTTGGGAAAAAAGACATACTACGTGAAGGGGGCCAGAACTAAGGAAACATAGATTCCATGGTTTCCCTCATTAGTAATAATTAGTATCTCTAGGATAGTCCTAACAGATGATCCCAATAACTCAATAGATATTACACATGATCACACAAGATAATGCTAAGTGAATTAAACCTGAAGAGATGGAAAAAACAGGGATTTCTTTGATGTTTCTAATGTACTATGTGAAATTATTTCTTTTTTCTTTCATTTTACTTTGTTTAGCCCCTGTTCTCAGTGTATTTGATATTGGCACCATGAGGATTGTATATATGGTTGTCTGAATTATGGAGGCGAAAGGGAACATAAAAATGGGGAGAAAAAGGATAAAGAGTGAACCAAACCATCAGTTAATGTGTTGAAAATTAATTGTACAACTAACTTGGGGGGTGGCAGTGGGCAGGGAAAGAGGGATAAGAGGGGAGGGAAGGTGGGCGTAAAATGACGGAGAGGGTAATAGGTATAAAAAAATTGTACTCACTAACTTATGTGTGCAACTGTAACCCCTCTGTACATCATCTTGAAAACAAAAAATAAATAAAAAATGATAAAAAAGAAGCAAGGAAGTTTTCTTCCAATCCGGGAAACCCAGGCTAAGATTGATTCAAAAGATTATTCTATGAAACATTTAAATCTAGATAATATCAAGTCTACTCACAATCTTCTGTGAAATAGTTGCAGAGAGAGAAAAATCCTAAACACATACTAAGAAGCTAATATCAAAACCATCCAAAAAACCGTCAAAGACACAAAATATATAGAAAATGACAGAGCAATCTATCTTATGAACACTGATGAAAAACTCCTCAACGAAATATTAGCTAACAGATTCCAGAAAGAGTTTTTAAAAAATCATACAACATGATGTTGTAGTCTTCAGTCCACAGATGCAAAGCTGTTTTAAAATACCTACAGGGATAATGATATTCACCCCACTAACATACGTAAGACCAAGAATCACATAGGTCTCTGAGTCAAAGCCCAAAAAGCCTTTGACAAAATACAACAGACTTTCATGCACAAAGGCCTGGAGATATAGTATTAAAAGGAACATTCTTTAAACAATAAAAGACATAAATGAAAGAGCAACTGCTAATACCATACTAAATTTGGAAAAACTAAACACAATGCCATTAAAATAAGGAACAGACAATGATGCCCACTCTCTCTAGTCTCATTTAATATACACCTGAAATCTCAAGCCATAGCAAAAAGCCAACACAAGAATATCAAAGGGATCCACATAGTAAAGGAAGAAATCAAACTATACTTTTCCACAGATGACATAATCTTATACCAGATGGAAAGAAGAAACTCCAGTGTCAAATTCTTACATTTAATAGCCAAACTCTTAGACCTAATAAACCATGTTGGTAAACTTGCAGGATCCAACATTAATAAAAATAACAACACGCTACCTACAAAGCACATGTAGAAAAAAGAAACAAACAACAAAACAGCAGCATTTCTGTATACCGTGGATATTACCATGCAGAGAAGGAAATCATGGAAAAAATACCATTTGCGATATCTTAAAAAAAAAATAGTAGGTAATTAAACTAATCGAAGATGTCAAAGACCAATTTAATGAAAATGATAAATCAAAGAGACGATAAGATGTTATACAAACTCAATGCAATCACCATCAAAATTCCACACCAAAATCTATACAGAATAGAGAAAAGAATCCAAATCTGTATATGAAGAAAATAAAGACCTAGAATTCCCACAAGAATTGTAGGCAAAAGAAGCAGTGACAGAGATTTCACACTGCCAGACATCGAATAATATTACAAAAGCCATCATAACAAAAACAGCCTGGTACTGGCACAAAAACCGTGCCCAAGTTGAAAGAAATGGGGTAGAAGACCCATGAATAAATTATTTTTTGTTGTTCATTTGGTTCTGAGCCAGTCCTGGGCCTTGGACTCAAGGAGCAAGATCTCTCTCTTGGGGGGTGGCAGTGGGCAGGGAAAGAGGGATAAGAGGGGAGGGAAGGTGGGCGTAAAATGACAGAGAGGGTAATAGGTATAAAAAATTGTACTCACTAACTTATGTGTGCAACTGTAACCCCTCTGTACATCATCTTGAAAACAAAAAATAAATAAAAAATGATAAAAAAGAAGCAAGGAAGTTTTCTTCCAATCCGGGAAACCCAGGCTAAGATTGATTCAAAAGATTATTCTATGAAACATTAAAATTATAAAAAAAATTGTGATAGAATTTCAGTAGGACTTCCATCATTAGTCGGCTATGTTTAATTTCATTGTAACATAATCAAAATCTGTTTTTATGTGAATTCAAATTCGTTTATATATTCAAAAAGCAGTATTCCATGCCCTTACAATAAAAAAATCCAGTAGGGTCAGAAGTTGTTATACTTATGAGTAGAGAGTCAGACAAATGTGCAACATATATACTGCATGAAATTCCATGCAGTTTGATACTTCAGTACTGGATTCTGAAGGGTTGAAAATAAAATGAGGTCAATAGAACTCACGATATTCTTTACTCAGTTTCCTGAAATTGGGTTTGCTTAAGTATCTGTGTGTGGTATGATCAAAATATTGCTTCTGCACTACATGGCAAGGGGGTCAGGATCCCCACAATTTCTGCTTCCAGGAAGAGTAATCTTGAGGCATATTTTTGAAATAATTATTTTTTGACAGGAAAACATTGATTGATCCTTCATTGTTTAATCTACCACCACGGACTGGCTGTATCTATTTGTACTTCCATTTCTTACTTCATGTCCCAATGTTCTCTCAAGGATAACTTTCTGTGTTCTTGATTTTTTAATGGAATTTAATGTTCATATTTTTGTTAATTTCAGCCATCATCACAGGATTTTTTTTTCTTCATTTGTTTTTCATCAGTGTTGTTTTGGGGATTGGTGTGTTAACTTGACCTTTCAAGAAATAAGTAATGGTTCTTTGCGTTTTAGCATCTGGGGTGCTGAAGTAATGAAGGATTGATTTCCCCTAAACTTTCCTTTGTGGGATCATAGGTGGCAGCAATATTGAACAAGTGTATATCTGCATCAATAATTTCATAGCGTTTACTTTTGGTCATATGTCCTCCAGCATTTCTTATTAGTAGTATTCCTGCTAATGGACATTCTTCTTGGGGCTATGTTGAATGTGAGGGTCATTTTGCTTTGCTTTTTTTTTTTTTTTTAGGCCTGTGTTATAGAGCATTCTTAATGTGTCTCTAGGCCGATCTCAATTCCTATTCAGACAGATTAAAAATTGATTCATATTAAGTTTCTTAGCTTTATAATAGAAAATATCAACGCAACAGAGATATTTTAAAAGGTAAGTTTTTGTAATTCAGTTGAGCTTAAGGATTTCTGTTATGTGAAGTTAAATTAGAAATACATTTCCCTAGCACCTAGCCATATCCCACAATTTACTATCATGAATATATAAAACATGACATTCCTTGAGAGAATAAAATGTTATAATTTGGAATTCATTTTGACTCCTGGGTCTTGACTTTTTATTAAGGCCAGTAGAAGGCTACCGTCATTTTCCTTTTGGTTACAACACATAAACTCAACACAAATGATCAATGTTGATGTCGTGTCATGTGCCTGGTGTAACATGTGAGATTGTTATCACAAGCAATCTCATTAACCTAAAGCTAGGAAACTAATTCTGACACACACCCTAATATTTAAACTCAATTTAGTAGGTTCCAGGATCTTGCAACATGTATTCAGTCAGACTTAGCCTTTAACTCTGCATATCAGGAAAAATCCCTGCAAAAATTACTCACAAACCATGCATATATTATTTGTTAGCTCAGTGGACATGCTATATAGACATAAAAAGGTTTCATATTAAGGCTAGATGTTTGTGTGTGTGTGTGTGTGTGTGTGTGTGATTATTCATTAAAGTGTTGACAAAGTGATGTGCAAAAGTGTACACATACATAAGACAGTGCATACATTTCATGTGATATCATATACCCTTGATTTTTTTCCCTTCCCTAGAGCAGGTAGGCATATATACAATACCTAGTATACCAAAATCCTATACAGTAATATGTAACTTATGACAAAGGCAATAATCCTAGAACTTTAAATGTAACATCAACAATAGAATCCTCCTGAGTCCTTTTGGTGTTGTTTTACTTATTCTCATCTTTTACAGTCATATGTACTTAGCTGCTGAGCTATTGTTATCTACTGTTATATCTATTCTAGACCTTCTCGTTTAGTACTTGTTTGGTTTTAGACACATTATGTAACGTCACTGAGGCAAACCTGTGGAAATACCATTTGAAAAGGATTTTCTTTTGCCGTCCTTGTCTCTACTGTCCCCTCACCCATCCTAACAGTCTTATATAAAGGATCCTTGCCCCTTGGTTTTTGTGTTCTACTCTTGTCTCACTCAACAATATTTGTTAAAGTTCTCATTATTTGCCTGAGAATAACAATATTTTATCATTTGAAATCACTGTGTAGTATTACCTCATGTATAGGTATCCCATTTTGTGGATCCCTTCGCTTGTAGTGGGGCATCAGTGTTTTCTCCATATTTTGGCGGTTGTAAATTGTGCAGCCATGAACATGTATATCCAGATGTCTTTATGATATCCTGAGACATGTTGTTCAGAATAGATGTCGAGGAGTAATATGGCTGGGTCATAGGTTATGTCTATGCTGAGCATTTTGAGGAACCTCCATACAGTTCTTCAGAATGGATGTACTAATTTACACTCCAACTAACATTAAAGAAGAGTTTCTTTTTCCCAATATCCCTTCCAGCATTTCTTATTGCCCGAGTTCAGAGTGTACAGCAATCTACCTGAGTGAGACGGAATATCAGGGTTGTTTTTATTTGCGTTTCCTTTACTGCCTGGGATGGTGAACATTTCCTTAAATGTTTCTTTGCCATGTTTTATCTTTTCTATTGTAACGTCTCTGTTTAGCTACTTTGCCCATTTAATAATTCGTTTACTGGGTTCAGAGGTGGTTAGTTTCTTTATTTCTCTGTAGGTGACAGACATTTGGCTTTTTTTCTGTTTCTCTGCTGGTGAGGAATCTTTCCCACATGATAGGCTGTCTTAGTAGTTTGGTTGGTATGTCTTTAGCTGTGCAGAAACTTTCTATTTTTTAGTATTCTCATTTGGTAATTATCTCCACTATCTGTTGTGACCCTTACCTGTGCCTATAAGTTCTAGTGTATCTCCTCCTCTGTTTTTCAGTATTTTAGAGGATTCAGGGGTGTTGTTGATGTTCTAAATACATTTTGAGTTTGCCCTGGTGCATGGTGATTGGCTAGGATCAACTTTGAATTTTCTACATGTGTCTGCGCAGTTTTCCCAGCACCAGGAGTTGAAGAGGCTGTTAATACAATTATGTATCTGTAGCTCCTTTTTTGAATATCAACTGATTGTAAGAATGCAGCTTTAGCCATCCTCTTCTGTGACTAGCCTAAAGCTATGATAATTACTGCCTATGAGGGAGACCATAGTGTCCATGATTCTTTGGGTCTGGGTCACTTCACTTAGCATATTTTTCCAAGTGCTTCCATTTCCTTATGAATGGGGCGATGTCTTTCTGAATGAGGCATAAAATTCCATCCTGTATATGTACCACATTATCCTGAGGGGCATCTGGGTTGGTCCCATAATTTAGCTATGACAAATTGTGCTGCAATGAACATTGTTGTGCTGGTGGCTTCAGTGTGTTCTTGTTTTTGGTCTTTTGGGTAGATGCCCAAAAGTGGGGCTGTTGGGTATTAGGGGAGCTCTATGTTAAGCCTTCTGAGGAATCTCCATAGTGCTTGCCAGAGTAGTTGGACCAGTTTACATTCCCACTAACAATGAAGTAGTGTTCTCTTTTGGCCACATCGATGTTGAACACAGAAGATGATGCTAAGTGAAATGAACTCCATATTATGGAAACAAGTGTTATATCACTGTTTTAATTACATTCAACATGCCATGTGTAACCGTGGCGTCTGTTGTTGATGTTCCTCTTGTATCCCCTTCTTGTGTTCATACCTGCACTATCACTATATCTTATCTGAGTACACTGGAAACCATAGATACTCATATTTGATCTAGGAAAGTTAAAGGATATACCAAAATCATGAGACACAGGGTAAAAAGACAAATGACTTCAAAAGCAAAACTTACAAAATTGTGGTGTAAACCACATGAACAACTCATGGGCAAAGAAGGAAATGGGGCATGGAGAGGGGAAAGGAGGGAGTAGTAAACAAACAAGACAACAAATGTATCCAATGCCTAAGGTACGAAAATATAACCTATCTGTACATAATTTTGACAATAAATAAGAAAAAAGATTTTTAAAATTAGAACTTTATTTCTGTGTTTAGTATTCCATTCCATTTCTCTTAAGGTTTTTCTTTATACCAGTGCCACCTGTTTTTGTTGTGATGGCTATATAATAGATCTTGACACGGCACTTTCAAGAATAATGGAAGGAAGGCGAGAAGCCTCCCAAATTGGTAACATCGTGGATTCCACAAGAAATATTGCCAGAATAATCGAGGACATCCAAACAATCAGAAACATCTATTTCCAGAATTTATACTCACTAAGGAATGAATACTTTAGGGAAACAGGTAGATTTTTACAGAAATATAAACTGTCCAACCTGAGGCAAGAACGTATAAATCAATTAAATAACCACATGAATTATGACGAGATACAGGAAGCAATGAAATTTCTTCCAATATAAAAAAAGCAATCACAGCAGAATTCTATAACACTTTCTAAGAGAGGGGAAAACACCAATATTCTCCTAGTTCACCCGTGAAATTGATGCAGAGCGAGAAACCCCAAACTAGTTTCTTCACGCAAATACCATCACAAACCAGGAAACGACCCCCAAAAGGATATTACAAACAAATCTCACTGAGGAACAAAGATGCACAACTGCTCTACAAAATATTACCTAGCAATATCCAAAAACAGATATTATAAATCATGCATCATGGTCAACTAGCCTACATTCCACAGCTGGAAGCCTGCTACAGCAGATTCATAAGTATTAATGCAATCCACCAAACTGACGTAGGTAAGATGAAGAATCACATCATTCTTAGCTTTATAATAGAAAATATAAACACAACAGAGATATTTTAAACGTTATGATTTTGCAATTCAGTTGAGCTTAAGAACTTCTGTTATGTGAAATTTAATTAGAAATACATTTCCCTAGCACCTAGCCATATCCCACAATTTACTATCATGAATATATAAAACATGACATTCCTTGAAAGAATAAAATGTTCTAATTTGGAATGCATTTTAACTCCTGGGACTTGACTTTTTATTAAGGCCAGTAGAAGGCTCCCGTCATTTTCCTTTTGGTCACAATACATAAACTAAACACAAATGATCAAGGTTGACGTCGTGTCATGTACCTGGTTTAACATGTGAGATTGTTATCACAAGCAATCTCATTAACCTAAAGCAAGGAAACTAATTCTGACACACACACACTAATATTTAAACTCAATTTAGTAGGTTCCAGGATCTTGAAACATGTATTCAGTCAGACTTAGCCTTTAACTCTGCATATCAGGGAAAATCCCTGCAAAAATTACTCACAACCATGCATATACTAATTGTAAGCTCAGTGGACATGCTATAAAGACATAAAAAGGTTTCATATTAAGGCTAGATGTGTGTGTGTGTGTGTGTGTATGTGTGTGATTATTCATTAAAATGTTGACAAAGTGTTGTGCAAAAGGGTACACATACATATGACAGTGCATACATTTCATGTGATATCATATACCCTTGATTTTTTTCCCTTCCCTAGATCAGGTAGGTATATATACAATACCTAGTATACCAAAATCCTCTACATTAACATGTAGCTTATGACAAAGGAAATAATCCTAGAACTTTAAATGTAATATCAACAATAGAATCCTCCTGAGTCCTCTTGGAGTTGTTTTACTTATTCTCATCTTTTACAGTCATATGTACTTAGCTGCTGAGCTATTGTTATCTACTGATAGGTCTATTCTAGACCGTTTTGTTTAGTACTTGTTAGGTTTTATATGCATAATGTAACGTCACTGAGGCAAACCTGTGGAAATACCATTTCAAAAGGATTTTCTTTTGCCGTCCTGGACTCTACTGTCCCCTCACCCATCGTAACAGTCTTATAAAAGGAAACCTTGCCCCTTGGTTCTGTGTGTTCTACGCTTGTCTCACTCAACAATATTTGTTATAATTCTCATTATTTGCCTTAGAATAACAATATTTTATCATTTGAAATTGCTGTGTAGTATTCCTTTGTGTATAGATATCCCATTTTGTGGATCCCTTCGCTTGTAGTGGGGCATCAGTGTTTTTTTCCATATTTTGGCTGTTGTAAATTGTGCCGCCATGCATATGTATGTCCAGATGTCTTTGTGATATCCTGAGACATGTTGTTCAGAATAGATGTCGTGGAGTAATATGGCTGGGTCATAGGATATGTCTATACTGAGCATTTTGAGGAACCTCCATACAGTTCTTCAGAATGGATGTACTATTTGCACTCCAACTAACATTAAAGAAGAGTTCCTTTTTCCCAATATCCCTTCCAGCATTTCTTATTGCCCGAGTTCAGAGTGTACGGCATTCTAACTGAGTGAGACGTTATATCAGGGTTGTTTTTATTTGCATTTCCTTTACTGCCTGGGATGGTGAACATTTTCTTAAATGTTTCTTTGCCTTGTTTGATCTTTTCTATTGTAACATCTCTGTTTAGCTCCTTTGCCCATTTAATAATTCGTTTACTGCGTTCAGAGGTGGTTAGTTTGTTTATTTCTCTGTAGGTGACAGATATTTCGCTTTTTTCTGTTTCTCTGCTGGTGAGGATCCTTTCCCACATGATAGGCTGTCTTTGTAGTTTGGTTGGTATGTCTTTAGCTGTGCAGAAACTTTTTATTTTTTAGTATTCTCATTTGGTAATTCTCTCCACTATCTGTTGTGACCCTTACCTGTGCCTATAAGTTCTATTGTCCCTCCTCTGTTTTTCAGTATTTTAGAGGATTCAGGGGTGTTGTTGATGTTCAAAATACATTTTGAGTTTGCCCTGGTGCATGGTGATGGGCTAGGATCAACTTTGATTTTTTTCATGTGTCTGCCGAATTTTCCCCGCACGAGGAGTTGAAGAGTCTGTTAATACAATTATGTATCTGTAGCTCCTTTATTGAATATCAACTGACTGTAAGAATGCAGCTTTAGCTATCCTCTTCTGTGACTAGCCTAAACCTATGGTAATTAGTCCCTATGAGGGAGACCATAGTGTCCATGATTGTTTGGGTCTGGCTCACTTCACTTAGCATATTTTTTCAAATGCTTCCATTTCCTTAGGAATGGGGCGATGTCTTTCTGAATGAGGCATAAAATTCCATCCTGTATATGTACCACATTATCCTGAGGGGCATCTGGTTTGGTCCCAAATTTAGTATGACAAATTGTGCTGCGATGAACATTGTTGTGCTGGTGGCTTCAGTGTGTTCTTGTTTTGGGTCTTTTGCAATACTTACAAAACTGTTTGGGGTAAAACACCTGAACAACTCATGGGGAAAGAATGAAATGGGGCGTGGAGAGGGGAAAGGAGGGAGTAGTAAACAAACGAGACAACAAATGTATCCAATGCCTAAGGTACGAAAATGAAACCTATCTGGACATAATTTTGACAATAAATAAGAAAAAGGATTTTAAAAAATACAGCTTTATTTCTGGGTTTAGTATTCTATTCAGTTTTTCTTCAGGTTTTTCTTTATACCATACCACCTGTTTTTGTTACTATGGCTATATAATAGATCTTGACACGGCTCTTTCAAGAATAATGGAAGGAAGGCGAGAAGCCTCCCAAATTGGTAACATTGTGGATTCCACAAGAAATATTGCCAGAATAATCCAGGACATCCAAAACCTCAGAAACAAGTATTTCCAGAAACTCCCTCACTAAAGAATAAATACTTTAGGGAAATAGGTAGATTTTTACAGAAATATAAACTGTCCAACCTGAGGCAAGAACATATAAATCAATTAAATAACCACATGAATTATGAAGACATACAGGAAGCAATGAAATTTCTTCTAATATATAAAAGGCAATCACCGCAGAATTCTATAAAACTTTCTAAGAGTGGGGAAAACACCAATATTCTCCTAGCTCACCCGTGAAATTGATTTAGAGTGAGAAACCCCAAACCTGTTTCTTCAAGCAAATACCGTCACCAAACCAGGAAAAGACCCCCAAAAAAGATATTACAAACAAATCTCACTTACGAAGAAAGATGCACAACTGCTCTACAAAATATTGCCAAGCAGAATCCAAAAACAGATTTTATAAATCATGCATCATGGCCAACTAGCCTTCATTCCACACCTGGAAGCCTGCTATAGCAGATTCATAACTATTAATGCAATCCACCAAATTGACATAGGTAAGATGAAGAATCACATCATTCTCAGAGTGGCTGCTCCAAACCTTCAATGTAATAACAAAGCAATAAATTTTCAAAGCCCTGAAGAAAATAGGAATAGGAAGACCCTTTTTAAAACAATGAAAGCCATATATATTAGACCAACTGCTTAAGTCATACTAAACGGGAAGGACTAAAACCATTTTCTTGAAAACCAGGAACAAGACACGGATAATACCTCTCTCTTCTCCTATTTAATATATTTCTGGAATCCTTAGCCATAGCAAGAAAGCTCCAAATAGGGAGGATCCAAATAGGGAGAGAAAATGTCAAAATGTCCCGATTCGCTGATATTATGTTTTTATACCTGAAGGACCCAAATAAATCTCCTCCAAATTCCTAGACCTAACAAACCATTTTTCCAAATAGCAGATGGTAAATTTGCAACAGACAAATGTTATAACTTGCTAATATTATTCATATCCAGGGGATTCAAGAAATGATTCCCTCCAAAACCTAACGTACCAATCATAAATTTCACATGGATCTAAAAAGAGATTACACTGAAGAGGAAATAAAAATATTGAAACACATAAACATAATCACCATCATTGGCAGTATCTGATATGCAAATAAAAACAACCCTGAGATAACTTGTTTCCAATGTCAGAATGAGTAATTACCTTAACTCAAGCAACAAGTGCTCGAGGGAATTCCGTGAAAGAGGAAAAATCTACTGCTCTGCTGCTAGGAATGTAAACTACTTCAACCACTCTCGAAAACTGTATGTAGATTCTTCAAAAGAACAGCCAAAGCACAGCACATGATTCATTCTGAGCAACAGGATCCAGGATATGACTAGAAAACCTGCACTTCTGTAGGAGAATAATTTCTCCGAAGTGTGGAGTATTTAACCTCAGCACAGACATTCTGATGCTTATTACCAAACTAATACGCCTTTGGAGAAAATTCTCTATTAAAGAGTCTCCTGTGTTTGTTGGCCAAAGGATGACCCTTTGTCATGAGACTCTGCTCCACCCTCTGCCCTACGTATAGAGCCTTCTTGGGAAGACTTGTTGTCCAGCTGCTCCAATGAAAGCTTTTCTCAATTAAGTGGGAAGTCAATAATCTATGATAATTAGTCTTGAGGAAATAGTAGCTAGGTAATAGATTTCTGCCTTGACTGCTTTGATCCTTTGTTGTAGAGCTGACAAATTGTAGTATTGACAACTTCGTAGTAGCAACAACCTTTGAGATAGCAGCATCTGTTACAGTAGTGACATCCACAACTTTGGTGTTTATATGAATATACTTGTGCAATGATTTTACTCTTGAAGTTGTGAATTGATTTCTAAACCGATATAAACCCTGGCCCTACTAAATAAAAGTATGCTTTGGACCACTCTCCTTTGCATAACCTGTGTCCTGACTACAGTTAGAAATACCCGGGTTCAGAGCTGGGAATATGGCCTAGTGGCAAGAGTGCTTGCGAACTACACATGAAGCTTTCGGTTCGATTCCCCAGCACCACATATATGGAAAACAACCAGAAGTGGCGCTGTGGCTCAGGTCGCAGAGTGCTGGCCTTGAGCGGGAAGAAGCCAGGGATGGTGCTAAGGCCCTGAGTCCAAGGCCCAGGACTGGAAAAAAATAAAAAATACAAAAAAGAAATACCCGGGTCCAACAAGTGGGTTCCAGATCAAGGGACCTGATAACTGATCCTTAGGAGATTGCTGAACTGGTTTTGAGCTCTCTCTCGAGTGTAGGTGAAAGATATTTTGATGAAAGGAGATAAGGGAACTGAGTGGTGAGCTCCTAATAGATAAAATAATACAGGTTTATGGGACAAGCTTAATCTACTCTTCTTTCTAATCTTATCGACCTTGTACTGAAACTTAACAGAACTATAGTCTTGTGTTCACAATTAGATGAGTGCATGCAGGTGGTAATGGAGTATAATCCTTATTTCCCGGAGCAAGGTTCTTTAGACTTAGGATTCTGGGAGGGAGTAAAGAATAATTTGTAAAAGGCATATCAGTTTGGTGACAAGGTTCCCGTTACATTTTGGTCTGTTTGGTCATTAAAATGAACAGCGCTAAATATCATGCTTGCGATGCTGTGGTAACATCAGCTACTGAACTGGAGGCAGATGTGGAGAAAGCTATGAAGGCTTATAGTTTGCCCAAGGAGGTAAAAATTCAAATTGGGCCAGAGTTAAAGAGATGGCTACACCTGAGCAATCTCTTGCCAGTTCTGATAGAGAAAAGGTAGAGCCAAAAGCTAAAGCTTTGGCCACTACCAATGTTTCTTCAGAAAATGAAGCCATTCTAAATAGCTCAGCAGGGCAGTCCGTGTGCTGAAAGGCTCTCCATATCTGCCAAGGACTTCAATGAGTATGAGTCTTATGAAGAAAAGAACTTTTCTGCAGCACCTGCCTTTACTTTTCTCTTCTTCAGATTCTGACTCTGAGAACTTTGTTCCTCTCCCTCACTATCGACGGTTCCCCATTATTTGACCCCCTTCAGTCGATGGAGAAGCTCAGTCCCCTCATTATGAAAGTATCAATATGGCCCATTTCACTCAGCTGTGGAAAGCGGTAACTTTATATGCACCACAGGCGCTGAAGTTAGAGTTAAGGTTGACAAATGTTTCTGCTTATTAAAATTTGGCTCCTGAGGATTGGAAGATTAAGTGTAGGGCATTATTAAAACCTGAGCAACATCTACAATGGTTAATGTGGTATAATGATGTTGAGTCCGCCAAAACAGGTTAAAATGCTCAGTCCCTAAATGCTGTCCTTCACACAATACAACATGCTATACGAACAGGCACTGGGGATTACAAGACCCCCCAGAATCAAGTAAATACCCCAAAGGAGATTGACCAGTGGCTGCAGGAGATATGTGTAGATGCATGGGGTTGGGTCCGTCACCACAGTGAAAAGGATGGTTCTTAGGCCTGCTTTATTCAAGGGGCCCAGGAACCCTACGTTGTCTTCATAGTGTGTCTTCAGAAAAACATCTATAGAAAAGAACAAGGCGCTTCTGTTCATGATCAATTAATTAAATTACTGGCAATTGAGAATACTAATGAAGATTGTCAGTCTGCTAATCTGCCTGTTAAGGAGATTGAGGATGTACTAGCATATGTCAAGGCTTGTCGGAACGTATTTTCACGCATTCAAAAGATGAAGCTACTGGGACAAACTCTGGTTGCTAGTGTGAAAGTTCCTAAATCCAGGAAATTAAAATGTTTTGGCTGTGTGGACACGGGGATACTAAAATGAATTGTGTTAAAAGGAAACTGGCAAATACAAAGTCGCCTAGGAAATTCCCTGGCTGCAAACGTGGAGTACATTGGGCCCAAGAATTTTGATCTAATATTGACATTGATCGAAATATGCTTCCCCTTTCATAGGGAGCAGCGCAGGGAGAAAGTACAAGGTGTTCAGGAAAGGGGGCAAAGGGCAAGCCTCATGGTCCCATTCCTATGAACGAGCCTTCCCCACCATCTTTTCGTTACAACCAGCCCCGAGTGGGAATGCCACAGTGGAACTTCCCTCAAGCCAAACCTTAACTTTCCTTGCTAATTTCCAGAATTATAACTTGCATACACGGGCCCTTGCCATGGGGGACTTGGGGCCAACTTTGGGGGCGTTCCAGTTTAATTGCTAAAGGGGTGTCAGTTGTATCAGGAATAACTGACTCTGACTACATAGGACATATTCAAATCCTTATTACCTCCCCTCTACCTTATGATATTAATTCTGGTGATCTTATTGCACAATTGATTTTCTTTGCTTACATGTCTATATGAACTTCTGCAAACCCTTGTCAAGGAGATTTTGGCAGTATGAAATATCAATATGTTTTCTGGACTTTAAATGAAGCATAAAAACCACCTTGTTATAATTTTTATATAGGAAAGAGACAATTTGAAGCATTGCTATCTACTGGCTATGACATCACAATAATCAGACAGACTGAATGGCCTCGGTTCAGGGTGACTCAAACTATCAAACGTAGAATAAAAGGTGTCAGTAGTACACCAGTTTCAGTTATTAAACAGAGTGTTGAATATCAGGATATTACTGATGGTGAAGGCCAACGTTCCATTTTTAATCCATAATTTTTGTAAGTACCTATTAACGTAATTGTACTAGACCTCTTAGAACAGTGGGGAGAGCATTTAGTTTTCCCTTGATGTTCAGAAGCATGTCTCTCTCAGTAAGATTTCTTGGCAGACAGATTGTCCAGATTGCAGTGAGCAAAGGCCTTTATCTAAGGAAAAGTTGGCGGCCTCAGTGCGACTTGTTGGAGATCAGTTAGCTTCAAATAATATTGAGGTTCTATCTCTACCTGGAACTCTCCTATTTCTGATGTTAAAAAGAAATCTCGCAAATGGAGATTGCTCATTGATTGAGGAGCTCTAAATGCAGCTATGATGCCTATGGATATTTTACAAGCTGGGTGCCGCAGTCATGTATGCATCCTGAAAATTGGCATATTATACTAATAGATTTGCGAGATTGTTTCTTTATTATTTTCTTACTTGATGAGGACCAATCATGCTTTTCTTTTACTTTAAGTCAGATTAATCTCCAAGGACCCCATAGAAGGTTTAAATGGAAATTATTGTCACCAGGCATGATAAACTCACCTACTATGTGTCAAACTTTTGTAGACAGAGCACTAGAACATATTAGGAAAATATTTGCTCAGGTTTCATGTATTCCTTATATGGATGACTTATTATTTGCTGCACCAAAAAAATATATTCCGTCCGACTTATTACAAATTTTGCCCTTCCACTTGCAAGAATATGGTTTACTAGTTGCCACTGATGAAATCTGGACAGAGGAGTCATTCAAGTATCTAGGGTATTTAGTTAAAAAACAAGCAATTATCCCCCAACTTATAAAAATTCGTAATGAAGAATTAAATACTCTTGATATTCAAAAGTTACTAGGGGACATTAATTGGCTTCATGCTTCCTTAGGAAATGCCACATATGCTTTGCATAATTTATTCCCCATTCTTCAAGTGGATTTGAATTTAAATAGCTCTTGTGTATTAACTAGTGAATAAAGTAAAGAATTACTTTCAGTAGAAAAAGCCCTGACTCAAAATTTCTTATCCCGGGTAGATTTATCTGTCTCTAATGGATTATTAAATGTACTTACATAGTCTACCCCACAGGGGAAATAAAACAGTATAACAAGACTTTGATATGTACCAGGCACACATTGTCTGAAATGTAAACCACATGTCTGGAGGTGATCAGTTTTATTATCATGCAAGGCTGTAAAAGGTGCCTGAAAATCAGTGGGCAAGACACCTACTTGATTATCATCCTCACACCTAAAGAACAATTCAAATTTTCATAACAAACCTCTGATCTCCTCCCTTTGTTATTGAATGGCTTTAATGGAGAAGTTTTATACCAATTACTTTCTAGCCCTTTAAGGCAATTATTTCAATAACATATTTATATTACTGATAATATTTGACTTTCTAAGCCCATTCTAAATGCTCCTAATATTTTTGAAAATAGTACTGAAAATAACAAATGTGCTTTTTGGACAGAAGGTAAATATCAAGTTTTCCTCACTCCCTGGCAATAGGCACACAAAATCAATCACAGGCCATTATATATGCTTTACAGAATTTCTTAATACCTTCTAATTTAATCACTGAGTCTACCTATGCTGCACATGTTTTATGCAATATATATTCTGCTGTTATTCATCACATAACCCCCCAACTAGATTCACTATTTAAACAATTCAAAGCCAGTTATGCCAAAGACAGCATTCACTGTATGTCATTCATATTCTTGCTCATTCTCATTTGACAGGTCCTATGGCATGTGGTAATTTTCATGTAGATGCTTTAGTCTCTTTTATTTTGGCAAAAGAAGACCATGCAGCTCAGCATTCTAATGCAAGTCATTTACCTGTCTCATATAAAATTCCCTTTAGGGTTGGGATTATGGCCTAGTGGCAAGAATGCTTGCCTCATATACATGAAGCCATGGTTGATTCCCTAGCACCACATATATAGCAAATGGCCAGAAGTAGCACTGTGGGTCAAGTGGCAGAGTGCTAGCTAGCCTTGAGCCCAAAAGAAGCCAGGGACGGTGCTCAGGCCCTGAGTCCAAGCCCCAGGACTGGAATAAATAAAATAAAATAAAATAAAATTCCTCTTAAACAACCTAAGCAAATTGTTACTAACTGTGCTACTTGCATTTACAAACACTTCCCCTTGGTGGTAATCTTCAAGGCTTGGCTCCTAACACATTTGGCAAACGGATTTAACACACATCCTTGAATTTGTCTGCCTAAAAGATGTGCTTGAACTATTGACACATTCTTTTTCTGGGGGACCAGAGCTCTACCTGGGGATAAATGGACTCATGTCATTCAACATTTACTAGAAACATGTGCAGTCATGTCGATTTCTTCTCAAATAAAAACTGACAATATACCAGCTGATACCAGTAAATAAGTGCTAATATATTTACAATTTCGTAACATCTTCCATGTTACATGAGTTGAATATAAACCTCAAGGTCAAGGTAGAGTAGAATGAACTCACCGTAATTTGAAAAGACAACTTAAAAAGGTAATAGGGGGAATATGTGCAGTACTTAGGAGTATTCCACATCTATGAATAGTCTTTATAAAATAGCCTGAGCTGTTATTGCAGAAGCACTATTTGTTCTTAAGTTTTTAAATTTGCCTCAAGAAGATGTTTTGGCCAAAGTCAACCAACACTTCCTAGCTCCGCATATGTTCGACAAGCCACATCCGGTTTGTATTAGATTGGGGGTTTGGTTACATTCAGCCCCTGGGCAGTTGTTAAACCAGGGGCGATGGTATGCTTATGTTGCACTCATGAGGGCCCTTTGCCCTCATGGGGACAGGTAAAAGCACTGTCTCACAAAGCCCAACAGGTAGTGCTCTCTACTGGAAAAGTGCTGAGTCTGGAACATATACTCCTGCTTATGTGTGCTCTGTTAACTTGTGACTTGTAACTCTATGGCAGGGGCTAATTCAGAGATATTGTATTGGTCCGATAACTCTAACCCTCCCTTATTGTATCCATATTTGTGGACAGAAGCCCCCGTCTCTGTTTCTACTTCTAGTCCTGACATAATCTCTCCCCATTATCTGTCTGGCATTCCAGTCTATCCTATGGAAGAAGGACGAGCTTCTAACATCTCTTACTCTCAGTTCTCTAACGCTATCTGTCTAGGCAATTCTCCATGTTAACCCTGTAGATATTAATATTGGATTCAACATGGAGGTTTGTATAATCCCAGTAGAACTCGGCTGGTTAGACTGTCCTTTTGGTCTGTGAGATCTCACACCTATAAGATAGACAACTATCCTAGACCTTTTGGTTTGTGGTTACAAAACTGCACCGAACATAATTTTGCTTCTGAAAATCTATACAATCTCATACTGCAAAAATCAATTATGAGAAGCAGTGGAGTTGCCGAATCTTACATATCTTCAGTGGTATGTCTCAATTTGAAAGTGAGATATCCTCCAAAAGTAGTTTGCTGTTACAGTATTATTTTCCATTTAATATCTTTGGGTATATCCTTTTATGTGATTCCATGGTAACTCAAATTTTGAAATCCAGGATAAATATAACTGAGTGTTTCCATGGTAATTATTGTAGTAGGAAAGAATCTGATTGTTTAACAGGTGAAATTGAGCACAAAATAATTGCTTCAATTTTGTCTCCAAATGTATTGAAAATCATTACCTGGCTACTTTGGTATCTCCTGTGCTAATAGGTTCATATTGATCCATTTTGATTGACATTTTATTTTTGTGTGTAATTCATTTCTGAACGTTGGTCATAATTTTAGTTTGAAATGTGGGAATAGTGTTTCAACTTATATCAATTCCATCCATGGCAAAATCAATAGTGTAATATATTTATTAATTATTTAGGGGAGCATACATCACTATGTTAATTTTGTAGGAGTCATGAACACCGAGGTATGTCTCAGGACACCTTGTTAGGACTGTAATAAACATGGTTTTCAACTAAATCTAGTCTAAAATAAAGTCTTTGTTGATCCACATAGAACACAAATATTCCCAGTATCATCTGCACATTATAATATTAATGCGTTGTGCCTTTAAAAAATTTTTCAAACCCTACAGTGTTGAACCTGGGTAACTGCAGTCGAAATCAGGACACGGGGGATGCAAGGCGAGTGAACCAATGCATACTTTATTCCAAGAGGGCCAGGGTTTATATACGGTTAGAAACCAATTTTACAATTACAGGGTAAAAGATCAATACAGCATGACATTTGTCTCAAATACAGAAGTGGAGGAAATTTCCTATTGTGAGGGCAGGAACTTGATACAATGCCTTTCTAATTACAGGAGGTAGTGACTACAAAGATTGTTGATATCAAAGCAAGGAACTGTATACAACCTAGGTAGAACTATAATTATCTACTAGCTACTATCTCAATCTTGACTTCTCCAAGTACTTGTGAAAATAACAGTGAGGAGACTTTTCTGTTTATAGTGAGAATCTGACATTAAAGGCAGCTGGTCAAGCAAGTCTCCTCAGGGAGACTTGCTAAGTAGGGGGAAAAAGGAGATTCTCACAACAACTGGTGGCTTCCTTTGGCCCACAAACACCAGAAACTCCTTACTGGGAATGTGTTCCCAAAGGCCTATTAGTGTGCTAATGAGGCATCGGAGTAACCGTGCCGGGGCTAAATTTTTCCACTGGTTGGAGACTTTAATTCTCCAACAATTCCCCCTTTTTTTATTAATTTTCCACAGCCGCTTCTCTAGAAAGTTTAAGGGCAGTTAGTAAAACATCAGAGGAATTATTCCTAGTGAAACGCTTCATTATAGCTATGATGGAACAATATCCTAAGAAAAAGACACATAACATAAGTATCAAGGCAATAGAGGCACTTCCAACACTATGGGTAATACTTTGCCACCACCCCCTAGGGTCTAGTCCTTCTAAGGTCTGAGCTAGTCCTTGTGCTATATCATCAATAGAAGAGGCATCTGGCAATTCCTTTTGAAAAGCTTCAAAAACCTCCCTGTACAAACTTTGTTCACTTAACGTACCATTTAGTAGGGCTCCATCTATAAGCATTTGTATATCATTCCATTCACATTCAGAGGCATTATATTTATAAGGTGTTACACAGACATGACTAGAATTCTAATCGCAAGTCAAAAACAATCGTTGCTGTAAAGCCAGATATTTCTGTCCAAGCCAAAACACTCCTTTAACAGCTTCTATCTCATCTTGAAGGTGGGCATTTATTTCCAGCTGATGTTGTCACAGATTGTGGGAGTCCTGGTGCCACTGCACCATAAAGTCATGAGTTTGTACGGATTGTCGCAATGCGGCTCCGGATACTGCTGCAGTTGTAGCAATGGCAATCAGTCCAACAAGTCCTGCAATTATCAGTCCAATGGCACGACTCCTCCTCCTCAGAAGCCGCTTGAAAAACTGCATTACCAATCCTTGTACAGGTCCTCCAGCCCAGGGAGGATGCATGCGAACAGGAACCCAAAGGGAGTTGCGCTGGGTTAAAATCATGATCCTATCTTGACTAAAATTAAAGGTGACATTGTTATTCAAGCAAGTATACAATTTACAATTTATGCAGGTAATGGCATTCTTAGTTATGTTTATGGGGCCGACCATCAGTACTTGTGGAAAATGAACACAAGCAGAGATATTATAGGTCTTTACAACTGTGAAGTTGTAGGAGGCGGAGGATCCTTTAGTTCCTGAGTAAGTTCCATTGGCCAGCAATACAGGAGCCTGAGAAGCTGCTAATTTCTAGAGATGATGTTGTGGAGGAAATAGCCTGTTTCCATGGGTGAGAGCAGGCCGGGGGTCACTAAAGCCTGCTCCAAACCACCCTAAAAGCTGTTTAGCAGACATGGCATTGGACATGTTCATAGATAAAGTAGGGTCACAAGATGAGTTATATTCAGTGCAGTTTTTCAACCACACACCAAAAGGTCCCCAATCATACCAAGTATGCTGGGATGTATTCCAAATAGTTGGAAAAATTCCTCGACAACTTTCCCAACGTCTTTCAGTAAAGGTCAGGTTCAGATAAGTAAAATTGTCACATTTAGGCAGGCCAGCAGGGCTAGGATAATTATCTAATTTATAGGTATGAGATCCCGCAGACCAGGAAGACAGTCTAATCAGCCGAGTTCTACTGGAGTTATATGAACCTCCATGCTGAATCCAATATTGATATCTAAAAGGGTAACATGGGGAACGGCCTTGACAGATAGCTTTAGAGAACTGAGAATAAGAGAAGTTAAATGATCTTTCCTCTTCCATAGGAAAGACTGGAATGCCAGACCCATAGGGGGAGAGAGTAAATTAGTAATAGATGTAAAAGAGACAGGGGCTTTTGTCCATAAGTATGGACATAAAGGAGGGTTAGAAATATAGGCCCAATACATTACCTCTGATGTAGCCCCTACAGGTTACCAGTGCACACCTGTCCATTAGAATGGCCTTATCACTTGGATGAGAATGTTTCACCCCGGTCTTGATGCACAGAGGGGTGTTTGTTGCTGGATCCACTGGAGCAGGTGCTAGAAAGATGGGCTGTCTTCTGTAGAAACATAAGCATACCCTCGCCCCTGGGTTAACTCACCGGGACCCAATCTAGCCCAACCCCCAATCTATTCCAAACTGGCTGCGGTTTGTTTTGCATAGGCGGAGCTAGGAAGTGTCGCTCAGCTCTTGCTAAAACATCTCCTTGAGACAAATTTAAAAAGTTAAGGACAAATAATGCTTCTGCAATGACAGCTCGGGCTGTTTTATAAATACTTTTCATAGAAGTTGCATATCCCTCAGTACTATCCATACTCCCCCTCTTTAGTTTTGTAATTTGTGTTTTTAATGTATAATGAGCTCTTTCTACTATCCCTTGACCTTGAGGATTGTATTCAATTCCTGTAACATGAAAAATGTTATGAAATTCTAAAAATTTTCATACTTGTTTACTGGAATAAGCTGGTGCATTGTCAGTTTTTATTTGAGAAGGAATCCCCATAACTGCGAATGTTTCTAGTAAATGTTGAATGACATGAGTCCCTTTTTCCCCTGGTAGAGGAGTTGCCCAAATAAAAGAAGAATATGTATCAATGGATACATGCACATATTGTAAGCGGCCAAATTCAGGGATGTGTGTTACATCCATTTGCCAAATTTTATTAGGAGCAGTTCCTGACGTGTCAATTAATTTTTGAGGGCTACATAAATCCGAATCTCCTTGAAGAATGGAAAATAGATTAGGAATTCTGGGAATTCCTAAGGAAGGGTGAAGCCAATTGATGTCCCTAGTAACTTTTGAAAATTAAGAGTTTTAAACTCTTCAGTACGAATTTTTATTAATTGGGGGGTAATTACTTGTCTTCTAACTAAATATCCCAGACTTAAATGGTTCTTCTGTTTAAATGAATTTTATCAGGGGCAATTATTAAATTATACTGTTGAAAGTCTAAAGGCAAAATTTGTAACAATTTTGATACAATATTTTTATCAGGTGCAGCAAATAATAAATCATTTTATTGAAAACCTGTAAAACAAACTGGAGTAGTAATTAAACAATCATCTTGATAGCCATCGTTTTCCTATATCCAACTTAAAACAAACATTTTAAATTTCATATCTCAGAATACATTTTTGATCTCAAGTCTTTTACCAAGCCTGGTTGTATTAAAAGAAATCTGGAGCCTAGGTATCACCCATTGCTTCATGCTGCTTGTTTTTCACTTCCAAATTTCTTATCTAGAAAGGCATTCTAAAACCTTTTAAAGTAGAGGCTTTCACACCTTTACCTCAGCCTGTATTTGCATAGAAAAACTGAAGCCCAGGGGGCACATTGCCTCCTGGTTGTCTGCTTTAAAAGAGCCATTTTCCTATATACAGAGAGTTAATGAAAGTTGTGTACTTCTATCCCCCATTAGTTTATATACTTTAAAATATTTACCTGATTATATGTGACTTAAGATAGTTAATCTTACTGTTACAGTACAGTTTACACTTAAAAATTGTAGTACCTGATTCATTAAAGTGATACCCAAAACAATTGTAACAAGAGTACACTTAGCAGTGTGCCCCAGAATTATAACCATGAGATTTCAGAGTTAGCATATTTGCCTTTTTGATACATCCAAATTGCAAACCTGTACAGAAA
>NW_025960455.1:332258-486157 GCF_023159225.1 Perognathus longimembris pacificus
GGGTCATTAGCATAGAGAAAGGGCGTTGATTTTTGAGGATTTATTTTATATCCTGCAACTTTGCCAAAGTTTTGGATAAGCTCTAGTAGCTTGGGGGTAGAGTCTATGGGATTCTTTAGGTATAGGATCATGTCATCTGCGAAGAGAGAAAGTTTGACTTAATTTTTTCCTATTTGGATTCCCTTTATATTTTCTTCTTGCCTGATTGCTCTGGCTAGGAATTCTAGTACTATATTGAAGAGCAGGGGAGAGAGTGGGCATCCCTGCCTTGTTCCTGATTTTAAAGGGAATGGTTTTAGTTTTTCACCATTTAGAGTTATGTTTGCTGTTGGTTTGTCATAAACTGCCTTGATTATATTCAAGAATGTTCCCTGGAATCTCAGTTTTTCCAGGGCTTTAAGCATAAGTGGATGCTGGATTGTTTCGAATGCTTTTTCCGCATCCAGAGATAAAACCATGTGGTTCTTTACTTTGCTTCGGTTGATGTGGTGGATTACATTAATTGACTTGCGTATATTAAACCAACTTTGCATCCCTGGGATGAATCCAGTTTGATTGTGGTGTATGATTTTTTTGATGACCTGTTGAAGTCTATTGGCCAGAATTTTGTTGAGAATTTTTGCATCTGTGTTCATCAAGAAAATCGGTCTATAGTCTTCTTTCCATGAGGATTGATTGATGATCGTTTGTCCCTTTCATGATAGCTATCTAGTTAAAAGCTCTGTCCTCCCTTTTCTTGTTCTAATATTCTGGTCAACTATTTAGGGTTCATTTCTCTGTCTGTATTGGGATCTTGATTATTTTCCCTGTATAGTACATCCTTGAGGATTTTCTGTAAAGCTGGTCTGGTGGAAATATATTGTTTCAGTTTTTCCTTACTGTGAAAGACTTTTATTTGACCTTCGGCTATGAATGAGAGTTTGGCTAGGTACAGAATTCTTGCTTGGTAGTTATTTTTATTTAGTGTTTGGTATACTTCATTCCAGGCTCTCCTTGCTTTCATGTTCTGTGCTGAGAAGTCTGGGGTAATTCTGATTGCTTTTCCTTTATATGTGATTGTTTTCTTCTCCCTAACAGCTTTAAGGATTCTTTCCTTGTACTCTACTGATCCTGTTTTGATCACAGTGTGTCAGTGGGATGTACTATTCTGGTCTGGTCGGTTTGGGGTTCTAAATGCTTCTTGTATCTGTATAGGCCTTTCCTTCTGGATAGTTGGGAAGTTCTCAGCTAATATTGTGTTAAATAGGTTGCCTATCCCATTAACTTCTTTCTCCAAGTTTTCCTCAATACCTACTTTTCTTAAATTGGGCTTCCTGATTGTGTCTTGAATCTCCTATAGCGATCTGTTTTGTTGATTGGACTGGATTTGTATTGATTTTTGATCTTTCTCCATAGAATATAAGGAATCTTCAGCTCCTGAGATTCGATCCTCTGCTTCAGTTAGTCGGAACTGTAGGCTAGCTACTTGATTTCAAATCTCTTTTCCTTCTGACTGGCCTTTCCTGTTGATTTCCATTCATTTCTTAGGTCCTGTATGGACTTTTTTACTTCATTAACATCACTACTTTGGTTTTGAGTATTGTCTCTCACGTCTTTAAGCTGGGTAGCTATCTTTTCATTTGACTCTTGAAGTTCATTGCCATGAAATTCTCCATTAATTTTTGCTTTGCCTCCTCACGCTCTAGAATATTTGACTGAAGAGATTCGAACTTTTCATTTATCATGTTCATCAGTAGGCTTTGTAGAGCATTTTGGCGGTTCTCTTCTATGTCTTTGATTGACTGCTCTGCTTCCTGCTTGTTTTGAGTGGGGGGTGAGACTTCATTGTTTGCCATCTTTCTTGTGTTCCTTCTGCCCATTTGGATTGGGAATGCCAGTCTACCAGCATCTGTAAGCACCATTTAAGACCCAAAGCAGACCTTACCAGGCACTGTTGTGTAAATCTTAGAAGTTCACAATTAAATACACATACCTTTTATACCTGTGTATAAAATTAGATTTGTTGTTTCTAACAATACAGTTTCAATATAACAACCAATCCTGAGCCCTGTATTCAGTAGTTACTTATTTACTGTTACAACCCAATGAGCAATTCTTGTTCTTATATTAAGTTCCTTTTGGACTGGCTTTCTCTATGAAACCCTTTGTTTCACTAGAATTAAGTGGGGATACCCTCTATCCAATAACCAGGTGTCAGTGGGATCTGGAGGACCTAGTAGTAAGTCAGGAGGGTAAGCTAGAGGTAATAAATAAACTAGAGTAAAATGTATGGAGGCGGGGTTATGATTTTGGTTTAGTTTCAGTGATGTGGAAATGTGAAGGAGAGTAGAATCAGTAGAAACAACAAGGTTAAAATGATAGACAGTGGAGAGTTAGCAGTAAAGAGTGGAGATGTTATTCATAGGAAGGTAATTTTTAAAGAAAGAGAATACATAGAGAGTAATAAAGAGAGAATACTGGAAGACAGATGCACATAACCAAGAAAAGTTATTTAAAAATATAAAATAAAAAGGAAAAACAGAAAAAGAAAGAAGAAAAAAATGATCAACTACAACAACAACAACAAAAGACAAAAAAAAAAAGATAGAACCAACAGGTGAAAAAGGGAAACATAAACAAACCAACGATGTTTCAGAAATGAAAATATAAGAAAAATAAATAAAAATGAAAGCTTAAAAATCCTTTGAGACAAGAAAAAAGAAGTCTTCCTTGTTTGGATGGGCTTTCTACAGTCTCTGGTTTTCTTGTGATGGTCTGCAGTCTATTCTGCCACTTGGCTCATTTGATGTGCCTTCAGTTTGCAGGGGTGGGTCTGTTCTGACCCTCCTCCCCTGTTGGTGCAATCCTGGGTCTCTGGTTCCCACAGCTTGCAGGAAATACTTTGGCATGCTCTGTCATTGGGGGCTTGAGCTGTCTCGGGAGCCATGGCTCTGCCTGTCTGCTGTGGGGCTGCTGCCTTTATCGCCTGGCTTTGAATAGGCTGCGGACTAGGCAGGGCAGGGCAACTCTGGCCTGGTTTACCAGGCTGAGATACTTGCCTGGGGGGGGTGGGGTTCAACCCTCCTGGGGGGGACGGCATTCTGGGCAGAACTGGGTATGGAATTCAGCTCTGTTTCAGGCTGGGAATTGGGGATCTAAATGGGACTGATTATCTGTCTCGAGAAGTTTGTTCTCCCATTTGGCAGTTCCGTGCCGCCGATAGCTGCTCACCTCTTTTGCTTTTTAATTTAGGAATTCCGGTGAGCAGGGCAGGCACCTCTAGCAGGGCCGAAGCCCAGGACACGCCTCCCACCTGGGTAGAGGCGTTCTCCTGGGCGGCGCTGGCTCTCAGTAATTTGTCCCTCTTGCCCTTCTTAAAGATGGCCACTTTGTCCTCACTTTTCCCAGGCGGGCTTTAGCTCCAGTCTGGTCTGATGCTTTGCCAGTGTCAAAGATGGCACTTTGCTCTCGCGGTTGGGGGAGGGGCTGCTCTTTGGGCATGAGTGAAACTGTCTTTCGTTGGCGTACTCATGCTCTCTCTGAGATTTTTGCCCACCCGTGCTCAGCCTGGGATCTGTATGTATGCTGCCATCTGGAGAATTTCTCCCTGGTCTCTGTTGAGCTGCGCATGGTGCGCACCACAGTGCCAGTGCCAGTACTAGTGTCACATTGGGACTCCGCCCGGAGTTGGAATCTGTGTTTTCAGACCAGCTAAGCTGACTTTTCCTTCCTGGCCGGAATCCCTGTACTGTTAGAATTTATTTGATCTATCTATCAAGCGGTAAAAGTTTCTCTGTGGTGGGAAAACTGCGCTGTTGGAGGGAGCTCAGCTATGACACTGCTGCTCCTCCGCCATCTTCTCCCGATCCCTTACATCATCATCTTGTTAAGGCCAAAGATAAAGATAATTCTCAAGTACAGAAATTAAAGGGATAATGAAAAAACACAGATTTCCAACATCCTTTGCATAAATGAAATGCAAGGCCGAAGGATATTGAATCTTATCACACTACTGTAACAGTGCCTATCAGCAAGAATAAAAATAACAAATGCTGGAAAGAATGAAGGGAAAGGAAATACTTCCACACAATTCTTGGCAATGTCATTGCATGAAAACACCATAGAAATGTTTGTAGTTTCCTTAAGAAAATATAAATAGATTCAGTATGTGAACCAATGCCACTACCTTGTGAGACAAGCTCATTCCATGCATACATGTATGTGCATAAATTAACCCTCTGCAGAGATAACATATGCTGCCTAGAATTTAAAAGTTAAGTAATAAAATCCAGTATATGGTTAAGAGCATAGAAGTACAAAAGGCCAATGGACACCTCATTAGAGTGTTTTTCCCCTATTATTTTAAAGTACATATGTATCTTTGTTTAAACCATCATGTAAATGGGCTTCCACTACTACAACTTTATGCAGAGTGTGTTCATTGCCCTGGTAGCTCTGGTCTTCAGCACCACTGTGGCTCTGCATGCAATTTGGGCCTAATATCTTTTGACTAGTACAAAACCTACAGTTGGGTTTTGATATTATTGGTTGACATAGTGAAGAATTTCATCAACTCCCACATGTTCTCAGACTAGTGCATCATGAAAAATAATATTTTTATCTATGTAAGTGTGTTTAGTAAAATTTACCTACAACAAAGTGAGAGATTAGAATGGAATTGGTTTTAGAATTTGTCAAAAATCACTAATACACAAATTCCATGCATAGACCTATAGAAGATGCAATATCACATTCCAGTGAATAATTAAGCAGGTGCATTTGTAAAGGCCTGTGCACATGGATATTTTATGGAAACCTGCCTGAATATACAGCAATGTTCTGTGTCTATTATGGATAGTGAGTTTATAATTTGACCCACTGGGTGTGATGTCCGGACAACTTCATTGATCACCTACTGGCATATATTTTTTTCTAGCCTTTTCACCATTCACCTGACTTGGAATTCTCTGATGTAATCCAGTTGTATCACCTGTAATGGCTTTCATGCAAGTAGTTTCTGGACACAGATGTTAGACCAAATCTATCAAAGTAAACTTCATCCCTAGGGCCCCATTAACTGTATTCTTGGAGGAAACAATAGCACCTAGGATTAAGAAGGAGAAACTGCAAACATGTTTTCCAGCTTGCATTTTCCTCCTGAATGTAAGACCTCAGATGTAGAGCCCAAGGGAAGAGTTTTACACATTCTTCCTGGAAACTTACAAGAGGTTCCATTTGAAGGTAGCTACAATAAACATCTCTGTGAACAAAAGGACACATTCACTTAAGTGAAGATATATGAATATATATACCTCAACCAGAAGAACTCACTTCCAGGCCAGATTTCAGCTTGGCAGATACTTCGGGGATGTGCCTCTTGACTTTCACATTCCTTCTTCTCCAGTTTCCCCTCTTTGTCTGTTCGTTGGTAGGCAGTAGATGCTTGTCTACCATGAAGCAACGAGCACATATGGATGGAGATGCGATGCTTGCTGGGTTTTTCCCTCTCTACACTTCGGGAACAGATGGCATTAACAAGGATACTTCAGGGAATGAAGAGAATAGGCTGTAAGGAATTCATCCATTTTTTCCATTTACTGTTCTGTTCTCAGGATAGGCAATGAATGAAGGATCTCTGGGTGCAGAGATGAGTGTTTTCTGTCTGCTTGCCCCTAGCAACCACCTTTATTGCACCACAAACAGCTCAGTTTCATTTTTTTATCTTCTATCTACTGTTGAGTAAATTTCTACCTACTAATAGAAAGGAATCAGGTTTCCTTCCTTGTTAGCTTCCCTTTCCAAAGCTGAAGGCACTTCCCTTAACTCCAGTATCTTCTCTACCACAGCTGTCACTGCAGAGGATGAAATAATGTATCTAGAAACAACTTGATTCAGTGTCATGACTTCTGCACTAAAAGCCAGCAGATACATTTCCTCTTCCACTCACAAGTGGTCTGAGAAATTGTCTTTGGTAACAATTATAATTTTAGGATGATGAAAATCTTCTTATTGTTGACTTCTGCCTCATCAGGCTACTAACTACTCAGGAGGCTAATATCTGAAGATCACGGTTTGAAGGCAGCACATTTATGAAAATTCCTGAGACATTTATCTCATTTTAATCAGTCAGAGCTGGAAGTGGAGATGCAGCTCAAGTAGCACAGGGACAGGCTTCAGCAAAAAAATTCAAGGACATTGTCCAGGCTCTAATTCCATGCCATGGGACACTGTCTCTCTGCTTGTCTCGCTCCCTCACCCTCTCTCTGCTCTGCTCATTTACTGTAGACATATAGTTGCTCTTTGAAAATCAGCAATGTGTCTTTGTTACTTCAGTTCAGATATCTGCACATGCATGTCCTTGGCTTTTGCTCTGTTGCAGGGGGTCAGACTGATAAATGGCTATACAAAAATAAAAAATGTGAAAGAAAAATATTTATACAGAACTGTAAGTAGCTATTCCAGCTGATTTGATACATAATTAAGGAGAAAATGTTCATTGCTTCCACCCTGTGTACTTCATTACATGTGTGGGTATGACAGGTAGCCTGAGGCACAAATGGAAGCATAAATTGCAGGGATAAGAATTATTCACGACCCTGATTTAGAAGACACAGGTCATTATTTGATTTGCCAGTAATGGGTTTTCTTATCTTGTGTTCTTTTGTGTTTATCCCGGGAACTGCATCTTTTTAGATGCTCATGTAATTGTTGCCTTGCTTCTGTGGATGTGTTTATTTACATCAATTGATTTGTGTATAGTTAACTAGATTTAAATCCCTGGAATGAATCCCATTTGATCCTACTATGTGAGTTTTTGGATAGTTGTTGTATAAGTTTGGCTGGAATTTTGATGAGAAGTTGTCAATTGATGTTCATCTAAGAAATTGGTCTATAGATCTTTCTTTGATGAGTCCATATCAGGGTTTTGGATAAGTGTTTCTTTGGCTTCAAAGAGTGACTTTTATAGCCATCTTTTTCTTTTGATTTAATTGAAGAGCTTAAGAAATATTTCAGGGAATTCCTCTGAAAACCTTACAGAACTCAGTTTTAGAAACATCAGTTCCTGAGCTTTACTTGGGCAGAAGGCCTTTTATTGCCATTTCATTTTTCTTTTCTTGTTATGGGTCTATTTCATTGGCCTTAATCTCTTTTATTAGCTAAGGCGTAACAATATTGTCTGGCAATTTTACCATTTCTTACAGATTCTGCAATTTGTTATGATAAAAGTTGGCATATTATTCTTATCCAATGTTCTGAATTTTGATGGTCTTGATTTCTAATGTTTCTCTCTAGTTTTTTGACTTGCATGTGTTCTCTTCCTTTTGTGATAAGATTTGCTAAGCGTCTGGCAATTTTGTTAATTTGTTCAAAGAACCAATCTGTTTTGTTAATGATTTCTAAGGTAGTTTTCCTCTTTATTTTGTTTACTTCTGATTTAAATGTTATTGTTTAGATCCAGTGATTTGAGATTAGACTGGTTCCTGTTGCTCAAAAGAATTAGTACTTATCATAAAAATACTGTTTTTAGGTTTCTCCAATTTGTGTTTGTAGGTACTTACAGCTATACATTTTTTCTGTGAATAATTCCTTAATGTGTACCAAAGGCACGGTTTTTTTAATGTGTTCATTTTGTTAAGTTTCATAAATATTTGAATGTTCCTTATAATCTCTTTAATAACCATCTGGTCATTTCAGAATATATCATTCAGTAATCATGTGTTTGAGAATTTTCTGTAATAGCTTTTCCTGCTGAGCTCTAATTTTATTTCATTATGATCTATTAGGATGCAGGGAATTATGACAGTTTTTTTTAATTCACAGAGATGTGTTTTTCGACCAAAAGTATGATCCACTTTGGAGAATATTCTTTGAGCAGCTGAGAGGAATACACATTTGATGACTATCGGTTAAATATTTAATATTCAACCCAGTTAAGTACTCAGTATTAAACTGGTAAGTTTGGTTGGTCTGTGCAATTATGGAGCTCTGACATTTCTTTGCAGAGTTTTTGCCTTGATGATCTATCCAGCAACAACAGTGATGTGTTGATACCACCATCAATGAATGGTGTTAGATCTATTTTTAGATTAAGAAGTTTTAGATTAAGAACTGTTTGTTTGGTGAAATTGTGTGCTACTGTATTTGGTGCATAAATATTTAGGATTTTGTAAGGTCCTTCTTTGTTTATTCTCAATAATTTTAAATTGAAATCTATTTTTTCTAACATTAAGATTGCTACTCCACCCTATTTATAAGGGTTATTTGCTTGAAAGACTTTTTTCCGGACTTTCAATTTGAGAATGTTCTTTTCTATTGGGAATATGGGTCTCTTGTATACAGCAGATGGATGGATGTAGTTTTTTTATTCAGTTACTCAATCTGGGTCATTTATTTGGAGAATTACGTCTATTCATATTGTGATTTGAAAAGTGTGTGATAACTCGACATAATTTCTACTTACTTTGTGGCTGTGCCTCATCTTTGCTAAGTATACTGATCTGGCTCTCTAATACATTGTATTCTTCCTGCCACTGTTGAATTCCGGTTTGTTTTCTATATGTAGGAAATATTTCGCTTGCTTTTCTATTGCTGGTTCAGTCAAGAAAATTAATTGAGGGGCTGGGGATATAGCCTAGTGGCAAGAGTGCCTGCCTCCGATACACGAGGCCCTAGGTTCAATTCCCCAGCACCACATATACAGAAAACAGCCAGAAGTGGCGCTGTGGCTCAAGTGGCAGAGTGCTAGCCTTGAGCGGGAAGAAGCCAGGGACAGTGCTCAGGCCCTGAGTCCAAGGCCCAGGACTGGCCAAAAAAAAAAAAAAAAAAGAAAAGAAAATTAATTGAAATTTTCTTCTTACACAGTTTTGTATTTTCCCCTCAGATATTAAGGAGTACTTTCCTGGGTACACTGTTTTTGATTGGTAGTTCTTTGACTGTAAACTGTGGTATACACCATTTTAGGCTTTCCTTGCTATAATTATCTCAGATCAGAAATTTGTAGTTATACTGACAGCTTTTCCTTCATAAATACTCAATTCTTCTTCCCTGATCATTTCCAAGATACTTTCATCAGTGTCTATAAATCTTGTGGGCCTTATAATGTGGCAGTAGCATGTTCTTTCCTGAGCTGGTCTGTTTGGACTTCTGTTGCTCCTTGTACCTGAATGTATCTACCCTTTTCCATGGTCAGGAATTCTCTGCTAGAATCTGTTAACTACGTTTCCTCTCACTTTCATTGCTTGCTCTTATCCTTCCTGAATTCCTACTGTTAAATTAGGACATTTGATTGATTCTAGAAATTCTTGCAAGCTTCTTTATTGGTTCTTGGGTTTGTTTTAGAAAACTCTCCTCTCCATATATTCTGTCTTCCATGTCATGTATGACGCTGTCAGCACTTGCTAATTTTTACAAACTTCTTTCCCTTTTAATTGATCATTTTTTATGGCTTGTATCATTTTACCGTAATCTTTTTTCGTTTTATATGGCCTTCTATTTTGTTTAATCTGTGTCTTCCCTAATATCTTCTACATAGAAATTATATTTCCATTTGATGCCTTTCCATCTTGTGATACTCATTTAGCATTCTCTCATGAATTTTTCTGATCACTTTAGTTAATTTCATCATGGTCAAGAATTGCTTTGTGGGCTGGGGGTATAGCCTAGTGGCAAGAGTGCCTGCCTCGGATACACGAGGCCCTAGGTTCGATTCCCCAGCACCACATATACAGAAAACGGCCAGAAGCGGCGCTGTGGCTCAAGTGGCAGAGTGCTAGCCTTGAGCGGAAGAAGCCAGGGACAGTGCTCAGGCCCTGAGTCCAAGGCCCAGGACTGGCAAAAAAAAAAAAAGAATTGCTTTGTGAATATTTTCTTTCCTTTCAAAAATATATTCTTCACAGTGTCTTTAAGACATTTTTAGAACTATCTTCTCAGGCCTTCTGGTCTGCACTACAGCCTGGTTATTTTCTGTGAGAATTAAGCTTCCTTTAGTTTCCATTTTTCGGTATTTCTTGGGATTCTTGCCATAGATTTTGAGTCATTTGTATTTCTATGTTGCCTCTGATGTTTCCTTCTTTGAAAAATTTATGTTCAATATATTAATTTCTTTAGAAAGTGAACACACATACACATGCCACTGTGCACAAGACAAGACAAAGGAGAAAGAAAAATACTTTCATCCTCTTTACTCCTCTATGTTCTTTCCAGTCTTTCAATCTAAATGCAAGAAAGAGTGTTGTGATTAGTTAAATTTCCCATGGTGGCCTTGGAAGTTGAATTTTGTCCCCAATTTTTGAGGTTTTTCTCTCCATAATGAGTGCCTTCTGATGGGATGAATGACTTTGGTTTCATTACCTTAATAAGAATAAGCTTCACTCACTGATAATTAAGCTCTTGTTCTGGTTGATATTGCAAGAAGAGCTGTTCATTTTCTTGCATTTGTGAGCAGAGTTTTCTATAAAATCTTCATTAAATGATGTTTTGATTCTGAAAAAATATGCTCTTAAATTGAAGATTTGTTAGTTAACTGGACCTGAAATATAATCACATAAAATTAACTGGGAGACTTGAAATGCAAGACTTCTCACACAGGCGCTGATAGTTATCCAGGGTGAAGACAACAAACCATTTGGTGTTCTCATGTAAACTTACTCCATGTTTAGTGAAAAAAATTTAATGTGGTCCATGCATATAGTAGTGGAGATGAAGCAAATTCTCTTTGAAATTAATGAAATTTCCAAATATGAATCATGACAAATTTACTTTATATCCTTACCTAATCCTATATACAAGCACAAGGCAATACATGTTTACTCTTTCCCATTTGTGGTAATGCTTTAACATATTCATGGGCAGAGAAGAAAGCATTCAATCCACCAGAGTCATAAGCTTGAAATAATCATACTGAATTTCTACCTTTATTATGCAGGTTTTTCTTCAAGAACTACCAGTTTGTTTTGGCCTTGGTTTTTGCTGTTGAAGAGATCAATAAAAACCTTGATCTTTTAAATAACTTAACTCTGGGATTTAGTATCTATGATGTTCAATATGGAAGACATACAGCACTTAAAAATCCCTTCATTTTCCTCTTTGGGAAGTACAAGCTTCCAAACTACAACTGTATGAGAGACAACAATCCTATAGCAGTACTGACAGGAACTACAGGAAAAATATCTTTCGAGATTGGTACACTGCTGGACCTCTACAGGTTTCCACAGGTGAGAGTGGGTGGGGTGGGTGATATTAAGAATATCGAATTAGCTGCCATTTCGGGTGTTGGGAAAGAGTGATAGAAAGAGACTGTATTATGAACCTGTCAATCCTTGTCATATCGAAGAGCAAGTATTTGAAGACAATGGGATTTCTATAGTCACATGGGTTTGGAAATGGGATTGAAAATTTAGATCAGACAAATTGGTATGGGGGGATTAAGTCTTTTCATTAATTTTCTTTGAAAAATCAGGAAATGGAAAATGACTTAAAGTGTCAAGTTATGTTGAGCTGTGTGCTGGAGGTTCTCTCTTGTGACTTAGTGACTTAGGAAACATATTTCTAATAAACCAGTAAGAAAGAGGCTGTAATGTGTGGTTCAAGTATTAGCATGCTAGCTTTGAAGGAACATGCCAAGAAGTGCATGGGGGCCTGAGTCCCTGACCTGTAGTCACATATACCCCCCCACCTTCCACATACCCATGCTCATGTCTAAGATTCACTGAATAAAAGAAGTCAGGCTCAGACAGAGAAAGGAGGAATATGTTCTCTCATATGTAATATTAAGTATAAAATATGAACATGATATATTAAAATATGTACACATGATCAATCTTACTAAATGATGGTACAACTCAGGGTAGAATTTCATGGTGCAACCTATCTGAAAAACAGACAGTACAAACATGAACACCAGAAAACTGAAGTATATCATCTCTGGAGTGTTGTTAGGTGTCATGAGGATGTGGAAAGAGGCATGTGAAGAAGCACTAGATTGGTGGGCAAATACAACATGATATTCCATTTATATATGTGTAAATGCCATACTGAAGTCAGGGAATATGTGGGATGGATATAGATGACAAGAGTTGTTAGAAACTGTGAAAAAAATCAAGAGGCATTGTACATGTTGATACAGTGTGCAATAATTTTAAAATTTATTTATTTTCAATTAGTAAAAAAAAGTCATGTCTTCTGCTTTATTCACATGGTTACATAACGGACATCATGACTGGGATTATGATGGATTAAAATCTTCTCATTCATGCAACATCCTGTTTTTGTTCCCTTCAGCTAACCTCTGGGCCATATGATTATGCCCTAAGTGACAAAAACAAGTTTCCTGGTCTCTATCAGATGGCCCCAAAGGATACATCATTAGCCAGTGCCATGGTCTTATTACTGCTTCACTTCAGCTGGAATTGGGTGGGACTGATAACCTTACAAAATGAGAGTGGTTTTTGGATTATTCCTGCTTTGAAAGAAGAAATGGCCAAGAACAGAGTTTGTGTAGCCTTTGAGGTAGCATTATCAAACCAGTCTATGTTAAATGATGTGAAATTCATGGCATATTATAACCAGATTAATAAATCTTCAGCAAATGTTGTCATCATATATGTTGATAATGAATTCCTACTATACTTAATGACATTTCTTGAGCAATTTTTAATAAAAAGCAAGGTTATAATCATGTATTCAGAGTGGGATTTAACCATGGGAAAGAGATATTTCATGCTAGGCTCATTCCATGTACCTCTCATTTTTACACACCATCACCCAGATGTTTCTGGATTCACAAATTTTGTAAAGGCAGTTACACCTTCCAAATACCCAGAAGACTTTTTCCTTGCTAGGCTGTGGTTTCTCTCTTTCAATTGCTCAGATTCTGAGTCTGATTGTGTAACAAGGGAAAACTGTCCACATGATGCCTCCTTGGATTGGTTGCCTGGGCACATTTTTGACATGACGATGTCTGGAGACAGTTACAATATATACAACGCTGTGTATGCTGTGGCCCAGGCTCTCCATGAGAAGCTTCTTCATCAAACAGAATTACAAGCAATGGGAAATAGGAAAGGGATCGTGCCTTCCCCTGAACAGGTAAAGCCTTCTGGATTGTAAGACAAACACCAAGAAGAAGTCACTTTGTAGAGCTGTTTCTTACTGTATGAAATTAAATAGTTCTGGGTTTTCCAAAACTCCAGATTCTATACTTTTTAAAATGTTTGTGAGATTATCGACACATATGTTCGTGTGCCCTTCAGGAAATCAGGCTTGTTACAAGAATAAGATATATTCCATGTTTCTAAAAGAAAAACATTATTTTTTCCAGTCCTGGGGCTTGAACTGAGGTCCTGCATACTGTCCAAGGCTTCGTTTTGCTCAAGGCTAGCACACTACCAGTTGAACCTCAGCACTACTTATGGCTTTCTTTTTTTAGGGATGTGATGCTGAGGAACTGAGCCCAGGGTTTCATGTGTATAGGGCAAGCACTCTACCCCTAGGCCATTATTCTCAGCCATCTAAAAATATTTTTAGCTACAAATATCCCCAACATGTTAATAATTAATGTTAATAACAAAACCATGTTTACCTCTAACTTTCTTGTCATTCCAAATTATGACATCCTGTACCTAATTATCTATATTTCTCATGTTATGAAGGTCTGTTCCATTTGACATATTAAAATTTACCAATCTTGATATTCTCTATACTGACCGCAGGACCCTGAGAGTGAGTGCTGCCTCTGCATTGTCTGTACTAGGTAACTCACTGCCCTCCCTTCCAGTCATAGCCCTTTTCCTATCTTCTGGGTACTTCTTACAAACTCTGGTGCTCCCTGGGTGAGATCCATCTCCTTGAGAGAGAATCCCATGTACTTAACTCCTGTTTTGCCAAACTTACTTGTGTCTTACACATCTTTTTCTTCCAAATTTTTTTCACTAACACTAGTTTCCAGACTTAGAACTGGGTAAACATTTCTTCATAAGTCCATTTTTTGGCCTTTCTTCCTGACAGACTCACATTCTAAGAACTCCTACTCTACCCTCTGAAATCCCCTATAAACTCAGATGAAACCTCATTCGTTCTCACCAAAGGGGAGAAACTGACACTTCTAACACCTCAATTTACACCATTCCTTTCTTCTCTATTAAGAAGTGTTCTTAACGAATGTTCAAGGACATATCCTGTCTGAAACTAAATATCAATCTTGTAACTTTGAATAATCCCCCAAAGAGCACACTTTGCAACATCATTTTATACATTCGATTTTGGAAATGTCCCCTGGTGAACATAGGTGGTATCATTTCCTTTTCTTTGTAATATGCCATACAGTCTGAGAATTACTGTAGTGAATCTAGCCATTAACAGACACTCTAGTTGAGGGGCAACTCCATTAGGCAAACCAGCCATAATGGCCTGTGATAATACCCCATTCTTTCTCTTTTCTAAGCTTCCCTCTTTTCAAGAGAATCATACTATAATCATCAAGACAAAAATGTTCCTAGTTGTGTTTTCCTGCTTATCCAAGCTGTTAGCTAATACAATGGAAAAATATACGGAGCAAGCATAGATGCTAAGCCACAATGGGAATTGATAATTAGTCCATCCATTCTCTATCATCATAGAATATTTCATCCCCAACAGGAACATTATTAATCTAATTATTTAATATTAATTGCAATAATTAAAATTATTAAACTATAGCTTTTTAGCAGGTACCTTGTTTCCAAACTTAACTTGTAGACATAAATAATGAGTGTTTCTTTCAAACCCTAAAAGTAGCAACTACCTGTGGAAATAAGACTGATAGGTCCCATACTTGTGAGACCCTTGTGTGCAAACCCTGCCTGCTAACATACCTAGCATATGTACCCTGCTGTTTCATGGACTGCCCAAAGGGACCTTGGTGACAACCTTTTCCAGAGGAGATTGCTAACTATAGACAGATATGATGAATGCCATCTAGAGGCCCCAAGGTATAGTGACCAAAGATCACATTGCCTGTGCAAGCTTGTTCATCTACTCTTAGCTAAATAACAAATAGCAAGTGGTGAAGGCTCTAAAAAGAAAAGAAAGAAAATGAATAAATAAAATTTATCAGTCTCAAACTATAGACATTCATAAAAATAGTGGAAAAATGTAGTTAGGTGTCTGAGAATTGCCTCACTCATGATTATTTACATGGAATTGGTTTCTCTTGAAGCCTTTTATTTCCTTGCTGATTGAGCAGGATTCAGAAAGATTTTTTTATTCCTCCATAGATTTTCTTCTAGGATATTTCTTTATATGTCTCTTCCATTCTTGAATTCTGAATGAGAAATTTAAGGCAATAAAGAGCTTCTCTTAGTGCAGGTTTTGCGTCTGAACTGTGGGATATACTTCATAAGACAACATATCTGTTTCAGCTACATCCTTTTCTGAAGAACATCTACTTTCACAATCCTGCTGGAGATCAAGTGCTTCTGCATGACAAAGGGAAATTGGATGCAGAGTATAACATTATGAACATTTGGAATTTTCCAGAAGGTCTTGAACTTGAAGTGAAAGTAGGAAAGTATTCTCCATATGCTTTACATGGCAATCAATTATCTTTATCAGAAGACATGGTAGAGTGGGCCATAGAGACTACAGAGGTGTGTTGGATCTAAATATAATGAGTTTAAAGACATATAAGCAAAAAAAAATTCACCCTTGACATTTGCAGCTAGTTGGATGTCAGCATCTTACTTCTGTCATACTAGCTAATTACCTGGCTGAGATCTGAAAATCTGGTTGAAAGCCTGTGTAACTCTATGTCCATTAAGTGTTGGTAAAGCTTGAAGTGGAGCTCTGGGTCAAGCATTAGAGGGATAACCTTAAGGAACAATGCTCATATAGACATAATAGGCTCTCATTTCAAGAGGTAGTTCTAACACATACACAAAAATGTATTCCTTGTATGATCACTTAACTGAAGTATTATACATTTAAATATTTCTATTTAAGAAATTTTATTGACTGACTGTTGAGCAGGAGAGGAACAAAATAAATAAAGATGGCTGGGTTCTGGTGGCACCTGCATGTAATCCTATCTACTCAGGTGGTTGAAAACCTCTGATCTAAGATAACAGTCTGGGGCTGGGGATATGGCCTAGTGGCAAGAGCACTTGCCTCGTATACATGGCCCTCGGTTTGATTCCCCAGCACCACATATACAGAAAATGGCCAGAAGTGGCATTGCGGATCAAGTGGCACAGTTCTTGCCTTGAGCAAAAAGAAGCCAGGGACAGTGCTCAGGCCCTGAGTCAAAGGCCCAGGACTGGCAAAAAAAAAAAAAAAGAAAGTTGTACTTTGGTTTTTCTTCAGATCATATAAATATTTCACCTTTTACTAAGATAACAGTCTGTTTAATGCTCATCTGGGAAGAAAAGTCTGTGAGACTCTTATTTGTATTAACTAGCACAAAGCTCAATTGGAGGCTTTGCTCAAGGGGTAGAATGCTAAAGTTAAGCAAAGAAATCTCCAAGGTAGTGACTAGAGTTCAAGTGTTCAAGAGTTCAAGTGACTGAGTTCAAGTCCCAGGAGTGGCTTGGGGAAAAAAAAAGTTTACAGTGTGTTTCAAAATATTTATTGAGAATTCTATCATAAAATCTAAATTGCATTTTTATTACCACTTTTCATTGCTCTGGCAAACTACTGGAGCATACACCTTATGTGTTTTAAAGGTTTATTTTGCTCCATTATGGAAGTCCTATTTAGTGGTTGGTTGTCAGTTACTTAGGCATCTTTAGTGAGAGGAATCAGTGAAGGAGCCTGAGCTAAAAGAATATTCTTACTGTATGGACACTGGATTAAGAAGATATGATGGTTCTGCAGTTCACATAACCATGAAATGTAAGATCTGTGCATTGTCTTACAGCAGTCTACTAAAGATTCAAAGAAAATTTGTTTTACTGGGCTGGGAATATGGCCTAGTGGCAAGAGTGCTTGCCTGGCATACATGAAGACCTGGGTTTGATTCCTTAGCACCACATATAGAAAATGGCCAGAAGTAGCACTGTGGCTCATGTGTTATCGTGCTAGCATTGAAAAAAATGACAGGGACTGTGCCAGGGCCCTGAGTTCAAGGACTAGGACAGGCCAAAAAAATATTTTACTTACTACTCATCAGTCACAAATGAGAAGGAAACAACATATAATGACATGAAATCAAGGAAACTCCATTGAGCTGGCCAGTAGGACTTAGTTTCTCACCATTAATCTCTAACTTTTAAAGGAGTTGCAACTCTCAGTATTTCAAAAGTCTAGATAGAGCATAAGCCTTTTGTGGTATGATATGGAATCTATAACAGAACTCAATGAGAAGACCAGATTTCTGTACATACAATACAATTCGTAATGATCCTGTTCTTTAAAAAAAAATGGAATTTTGGGAATGTCAGCTAAAAGTCTGAATATTTATGGGCACATATCTTATTTCCCTCAGCCTCCTCATTCTGTCTGCAGTGAGAGTTGTGGTACTGGCTTCAGGAAATCTCCTCAGGAGGGAAAGGCTGTCTGTTGCTTTGATTGCACCCGTTGCTTAGAGAATGAGATGGCTAATGGGACAGGTAAGTTCATGACCTAGGAAGAACATTATATATTCTCACTGTCTCTCCCAATGTCCCTGAATTTATGCAAAGCAAAAGTTGTTTATTAGAATTGTAGCATCAAAGTTTTTCTTCCTTTACTTGGTAATTTAATTGTGGCTATAAAAGACACCACTCCTTGAAAAAAAATGATGGAATCTGAATTATGTGTAGAATTATTTTTTCCACTCTCTTATACCAATGTTTGTTTAAGTAACATAAATGTAAGTTTAACATGTATCCTATTAAGTTGAAGCCTTGTTAAAGATAAATCCTCCATTTTCTTTAAAATGAGTTTTAGAATACAAAGAAAACAGATATCTTGCACAGCTTTATTTCCTACTGCAATAGAACAAGGGCTGTGGGTTGTGTTTTGTGTAAAAATCAGGCAAGAGGTCATACTCAGCATGAATTTAGAATTTCAAAGAGCAATTTGATTTTTGGTTTCCCACTGCTTTACAGGTGAGTAGCAATGGCAAATATAATCACTGCATGGAAAAGATAAGTGGCTCCCATTTATATTGGACAGAGACTTGTAGGGAAATACATGCCCTACTCTGCACACTTTTCGATGAGGGGTTGAGTAGTGCTCCCAAAACTGAAAATAACTATGGTACACTAAAAGGCATAAAAAATATATTTTTGGATATTAGATATAGTAATGAGTAATAAATGTGATAGTCACTTATGGGAAAAAATAAATAAGAGAGAATGTGGGAATGTTTGTTGAAATATGATGAAGACATAAAATAATATTGAACATATCTGGTAATATTTGGTTATGTTTACAATTAAGTTCAATAGTATTGACATGTTAGGATTATCAGTGTAGGAATTTCCTAATCTTCTTATAAGTAGTGAGAAGGGACTAATGGTTACTTGACTTCCTTAACAGATATGGAACAGTGTATGAAGTGTCCAGATTATCAGTATGCCAACACACAGAGAAACCAGTGCCTCCAAAAAGCTGCAAGTTTCCTGGCATATGGAGATCCCTTGGGGATGGCTTTGGCCTGTATGGCTATTTGTTTATCTACACTCACAGCTGTTGTTCTTGGGGTCTTTGTAAAATATCAGAACACCCCCATTGTCAAGGCTAATAACCAAGCTCTCAGCTATATCCTGCTCATCTCCCTCATCTTCTGTTTTCTCTGTTCCTTGCTCTTTTTGGGCCGTCCCAACACAGTCACCTGTATTCTACAGCAGACCACATTTGGAGTTGTGTTCACTGTGGCTGTTTCTGCTGTCTTGGCCAAAACTGTGACTGTGGTTTTGGCCTTCAAGTTCACTTCTCCAGGGAGAAGGATGAGGTGGCTACTGTTATCAGGGGCTCCTAACTTCATCATTCCCATCTGCACCCTGATCCAGGTGACTCTCTGTGTACTCTGACTAGTGTATTCACCTCCCTTCATTGACACAGACGTACACTCAGAATATGGTCACATCATCATCCTGTGTAACAAGGGTTTCCTCTTTTTTTTCTATTGTGTCTTGGGATACCTGGTATTTCTTGCCCTTGCCAGCTTCACTGTGGCGTTCCTGGCCAGGAACCTGCCTGACATCTTCAATGAAGCCAAATTTCTGACCTTCAGCATGCTGGTATTCTGCAGTGTGTGGCTCACCTTCTTGCCTGTCTACCACAGTGCCAAGGGGAAGGTCATGGTGGCTGTGGAGGTCTTCTCCATCTTGGCTTCCAGTGCAGGGCTCTTGGGCTGCATCTTTGCCCCCAAGTGCTACATCATCTTTTTAAGGCCAGATAGAAATTTCCTGCACAGCTTCTGGGACAGAACCCGGACTAAGAGGAATCATCCGTCTTTGGATGAATCTTAGAAATTTGTTGAAGTGTAGAGAAATTGTATAGTATTTCCACTTTTTTCTATATATTTTTGGTTCATTATATTTTCTCTGTATATCCAATCATTTCCACTGGTATATATATTCGCTGTTACTAGTTTTCTAATTGTGCTTTCTTAATAATTTGCACAAAATGTCTATTTTGCTGCCACTTTTAGATCTTGGACTTTAAGTCTGAGTACTGTCCCTGAGATTGTTTGCTTTTTTGTTTGTTTACTTTTGCTGTCTTTGTTTTTTGTTCAAAGCTAGTTCTTGAGCTATAGCTGCCATTTTGACTCTGTGGTGGCCTTTTTTTCACATTTTCAATCTGTTTTGTTGGATAATTCTCCCATATCCTCTCTGATTCCATTTCCTCTCTCTTTCTTTTCATCTCCTTTCTTCTTCCTCCTCCCTCTCTGATTTCTCTATATTGTTTTTGTTGTAGGGAGTACAGCTGACTCCATCTTGATTAGGGAAACATGGTAGCAATTGTGAAAATGAAGTTAAATATTCGCTCACCCTGACCCCCAAATTCTGCTTTTGTAAATAGCTTACTTAACTTGTTTCTTGCTTGCTGTACCCTTGTGTCAAATCCCTGCAACTATGCTGAGGTTTTACACTTATAAACCCCAGCTCAAGTACTGTTAGTTGTCACAGTTTTGGTGCCTGAGTCTGCACTGTGACCCTAGCCTGTCAGCCTGCTCTTTTTTAGGGTCACAGTTTCAACTCCTGAGTCTGTGCTGCATACCTAGCTGGTCAGTTTGCCTTTTGCTTCCCCAATAAATCCATCTTTTTGCATGAGACTGTCTCTGAGTGGTGGTCTCTCGGAGGTACATGGAATCTCCTCCCTCAAAACCCGTAACAGTTTTAAAATTTCAGGAATGGGTTCCATATATTACAAAATACACTTCAATTTTATATCATAATTTGTTGTCTTTATGAAATAATAGCTGAACGAAGTAGAGATTCATAATAGTTTTTTGAATTTTCATTTAACAAATTGAAAAATATAATACATAGAAAGTTATATACATTTTATCTATGTCTATATACATTTTTTTGGTATCACCTGATGTTTTATCTACTGGTAGCAAATAAATGTTACATTTCTGATATTTAAATTTTATAAGAAATGCAATATTCCTTATTAAGCAGACAGAATTTTTGGGTTCTATACTATATTTAAAGAACCACATGACTACTAAGACACATGGTCATATAATAGCATGGCTTTCTACTCTCTTCTATGGGTCATTGCACCTTTATTTTTTCTGAAACTTGTATTCCTTTTTTAAAATTTATTTTTATATCTTTATTTCATTCTACTGAGGTTTTCAATTCGACATGTCAATTTATGAGTATTATGACATTTGTTTTCTACTATGTGAGTGTTTATATGATAACAATGAACTTTTATTGCTTTAGTTTTAAATTGGAATTTTTTGTCAAAAAGACCCCACATTGTGTATATATTCCTTTCTAAAAGTATACTATTTACTGTATATTCCTAAATTACTAGTAATTTTATTATGAGATGGTGAAATATTCAGTTTCTATTAAAGTTAACATTTTATCTTTCTTCTTGATTTAATAATTTTATCCCCACAATGGCATTTTTATTGAGCAGTAAAACTCTGATAACTCATTCAGTAGCAAGTTGTTAAGACTCATCACAGCATGAGAGATCCCCACCTATCCAGAACTTTTTATTACCATGCTGGTGATAAAAAAAAAAAAAAGACACAGCCAGTTACGGGTGGCTACCTGTAACTCTAGCTGTTCAGGAAGATGAGATCTGAAAATAGTGATTTACTGTCAGGCCAGGCAGGAAATTCATGATACAGTTATCTCCAATTAACCACCAGAGAACCAGAAGTGGAATTGCTGGTGAAATAGTTATAGTGCTAGCCTTGAGCAAAAGAGAGAACAGGGACAGCACCTGTGCCCTGAATTTAAGCTTCAACACCCTCTACCCATCCCCCCAAATGACTCAGGTAAGCAGTAAGTTCTTTCACAAAAAAATCCATAAAAAGATAGAAAAATCAAACGTGTTTTGGTGATCTGCAGAAAGATTAGAGAAAACCAATTTAAAAACACTCCAGACGGTTTATTTGTAGTTTCTAAATAATCTAATGTCTACAAACCCATAGCAGATTACAGCAGGACTGGAAGATGCCAGACTATTGCTGCAGAACTCCTGATATTGTTGCTTGTAGGCCATGATGCTTCTTGTTGTCGAAGAAAATCCCTGGAAGTACCACTTCATAACTCCAGCTCTCTAGTAAACATTGGCTGCTACTTGTCCAGGTTCACAAAGGAGAACTACAAAGCAAATTATTTCCCCTAATATTAGGACCAAATATGACATACTCAAAGCAATGTTACCAGGAAATTTAAGCAAGGCACACATTTTTTGAGAGTACTTGCACCTCTCTTTAAAGTTTGCTGTTAAAATGAAGAATACACCATATATCTATGTTTGATAGAAGATAGCTGTTGAAAGTGAGGAGATACATTCTCTATTAGCCCTCTATTCTTCAAGAAAAGGTATGAACTACAGACAACGTTGTAGATACCAAAGCCATACCATGAAGCCATGGGAAACTGAATTATGCTACAATAGCTAGATTATGAGTACTGAAATTAAATAAAAAGCAGCCAGTTAAAAGTAATTTGCCCATTATACTTATAGTTGGGAAGTAAATCTTACATTCTGACATATGTATTTTGAAGTACCGTGACACACACTCTGTTGGACATTCTTTTGTTTGTTTGTTTGTTTTTGTTTTTTTGCCAGTCCTGGGCCTTGGACTCAGGGCCTGAGCACCATCTCTGGCTTCTTCCCGCTCAAGGCTAGCACTCTGCTACCTGAGCCACAGCGCACCTTCTGGCCGTTTTCCATATACGTGGTGCTGGGGAATCGAACCGAGAGCTTCATGTGTAGGAGGCAAGCGCTCTTGCCACTAGGCCACATTCCAAGCCCCTGTTGGACATTATTAATCAACCTCTCTCAAATCTTGTATCTAAAAAGAAAGAATTGTGAAAGATGTGATGTGCACTTCCTCTCCTTATTCCAACATGATTCCCTGCCTTGCTAAATGTAAAACTGTATCACTATTTTCTTAAAAGACAGACATTAAAAACATTTTGAAATTTTTTGTGGGAAATATGTTACAATGTAGTACAAAACAGAGCCTTGCAAATTCATGACATTCACTAGTCTCCAAAACTTTAATTACAATAAAATTGTAATAAAGATTTGCCAAGAGGAAGGGCCCTGTGGCTCAAGTGTTAGAGATCTAGCCTTGAGCTGAAGAACTCTTGGATGGTGACTAGGCCCAGAGTTCAATCCCCACAGGCAACAACAACAAAAGAAAGATTTTCCAAGAATGTTTTGTTCAGATGTAGTGATTATTGGAATGAACCTATAACTTTCAAATCTAGTTTAAACCTAGGGAAAAAACACCCTTGAGTTTATGGTCTAAGTTTGGGTAAATAATTTACACTGAATTGGAAACATAAGGAATTTGCATCTTATGTTTTCTTAAAGAATGAAACACAGGAGACTTCCGGGAAGACGGCGGAGAAGCAGCAGAGCCCTAGCTGAGCTTTCTCTGACATCGCAGTTTTCTCACCCCATAGAAACTTTTACTCCTAGAAAGACAGCCGGAGTACGTTCTAACAGTACAGGGATTCTGACCAGGAAGGAAAAATCGATTTTGCTCGTCTGAAAACACAGATGTGAGCTCCAGGCAGCATCCCGCCGCCGCGCCAGTGCCGGCGCCAGCACAGCACCTGGCACAGCAATCCGCACTCTGTGCGGCTAAAGCACACACCATAGACCAGGGAGAAATCCTCCAGACAGCGGCTGAGCACGGACAATCTGAAATCGCAGAGAAAGCGTGAGTACCCCATGAAAGATAATCTCACTCGTGCCCACAGAGCAGCTTCTGGAAGGCAGCCATTTCCCCACTGCCATAGAAAAGTGCCATCTTTGCCACTGGCATAGGGTCAGACCAGATTGGAACTAAAGCGGGCCTAGGGAAAGCAAGGTCAAAGGAGCCATCTTTGAAAAGGGCAAGAGGGCCTGACCAGTGAGAGCCAGCTCCGCCCTAGAGAATGCCCCCTGCCCTGGCAGAGGCAAGTCCTGGGCCTCGGCTTAGCCAGAGGTGCCCCGCCCTGCCCACCGGAATTTCTAAATTTAAAGCAATAGCGGCGAGCAGCTACCAGCGGCAAGGAAACACCAGACAGTTCCTGAGACAGTTAAAAGGTCCCATCACAGAGGAAGCCCAATTCCCAGCCTGAAATGGAGCTGCATTCCATAGCCACCTCTGCCAAGGAAACCGCCCTGCCCAGGAGGGAGCAGACTCCCCCTGGCCAGCAACTCTCATCTGGGTAAAACAGGCCAGAGGTGCCCAGCCCTTCTGAGTCCACAGCCTATTCAAAGCCAGGCGTCAAAGGCAGCGGTCCCACAGCAGAAAGAGGAGCCATGGTTCCTGAGACTGCTCACATCACCATCTACAGAGGACGCCCAAGGCCTACCTGCAAGCTGTGCGAACCACATCGACCCAGGATTGCACCAGCAGGGGAGAAGGGTCAGAACAGATCTACCCCCTGCAAACTGAAATCAAGTCAAACCAGCCAATTAGGAAAATAGACTGCAGACCATTGCACAGAAACCAGAGACTGGAGAAAGACCATGCAAACAAGGAGGACTCCATTTTGTTTTCCTTTACAAACATTTTTTTTTTATTAATTGAACATAATTTTTTTTACAAGGTGTTGTGCAAAGAGGGTGCAGTTACATAGTAGGGCAGTGTGTACATTTCTTGTGATATCTTACAGCCTGTTTTTCCATCCCTTGTCTAGGTCAGGTAGACACATGCAATATACAATGTATCAAGCACATATACAGTGTTCACAGACTTGGTCTCTACTGTCTCTCCGTCTCCCTTTGTTAACAGTCATATATCAGGGAGATCATGCCCCTTTGTTTTCTGTGTTCGAGGTTTGTCTCACTCAACATTATTTGTTCGAGTTCTGACCATTTCCCTGCGAATAACAATATTTCACCATTCCTAATCGCTATGTAGTATTCCATTGTATATAAATACCATATTTTTTGGATCCATTCGTCTGTGGAGGGGCATCTGGGTTGTTTCCATATTTTGGCTATTGTGAATTGTGCCGCTATAAACATGGAAGTACAAATGTCTTTTTGATATCTTGGGTTTTGCTGTTTAGGATAGATGCCTAGGAGTGGTATGGCTGGGTCATAGGGTAGGTCTATATTGAGCTTTTTGAGAAACCTCCATACTGTTCTCCAAAGTGGTTGTACTAATTTGCACTCCCACCAACAATGGAGAAGGGTTCCTCTTTCCCCACAGCGCCTCCAGCATTTGTTGTTTCCTGAGTTCAGAGTATAGGCCATTCTAACTGTGGTGAGGTGGTATCTCAGGGTTGTTTTTATTTGCATTTCCGTTACTAGCAGGGATGTTGAGCATTTCCTCATGTGTTTCTTTGCCATTTTTATATCTTCTCTTGTGAAGTCTCTCTTTAGCTCTTTTGCCCATTTCCTAATAGGTTTATTGGGCTTGAAGGGGCTTAGTTTTTTGAGTTCTCTGTAGATGACCGATATCAGGCCTTTGTCTGTTGCTGTGCTGGTAAATATCCTTTCCCATATCGTTGGCTGTCTTTCTATTTTGGTGGCTATGACCTTAGCTGTGCAGAAACTTTTTAATTGGTAGTAGTCCCATTTGTTGAGTCTTTCCCCTATTTGTTGTGCCCCTAGGACTCTATTCAGGAAGTTCCTTCCTGTGCCTATAAGTTCTAGTGTCTTTCCTACTCTGTCCTTCAGTAGTTTCAAGGATTCAGGTCTGATGTTGAGGTCCTTGATCCATTTTGAGTTGATCTTGGTGCATGGTGATAGGCTTGGGTCTACTTTGAGTTTTCTGCATATGGCTGCCCAGTTCTCCCAGCACCAGTAGTTGAAGAGGCTATGTTTATTCCATTGTATGTCTTTAGCTCCTTTGTCGAATATCAGTTGGCTGTAAGAGTGCGGTTTTATTACTGGGTCTTCAATTCTAATCCACTGGTCTTCCGATCTGTTTTTATACCAATACCATGCTGTTTTTGTTATGATGGTCTTGTAGTAGAGCTTGAAGTCTGGTATTGTGATACCTCCTGCACTATTTTTTTGCCTAGAATTACTTTGGCTATTCTAGGTTTTTTGCTGTTCCATATGAATTTATGGATTGGTTTCTCTATTTCAGTGAAGAATGTGGCTGGGACTTTGATAGTTATTGCATTGAATTTGTATAACAATTTGGGCAATATGGCCATTTTCACTATATTGATTCTGCCTACCCATGAGCATGGGAGGTCTTTCCATCTCCTTGTGTCTTCTTTGATTTCCCTTATTAGATTTTTGTAGTTTTCATTGAATAGGTCCATCACGTCCTTGGTTAAGTTGATCCCTAGGTACTTTATTCTTTTTTTGGCTACTGTAAATGGAATTGTTTCCATAATTTCCTTTTCTGTTTGTCTATTGCTGGTGTACAGAAAAGCTGCTGACTTTTGTGGATTGATTTTGTATCCTGCTACTTTGCCAAATTGGTTTATTAGGTGTAGAAGTTTGGGTACTGAGTTTTTGGGGTCCTTCAGATATAAGATCATGTTGTCTGCGAATAGGGATAACTTGATTTCTTCCTTGCCGATGTGGATCCCTTTGATGTCCTCCTCTTGCCTTATTGCTATGGCTAGGGATTCCAGCACTATGTTGAACAGAAGTGGGGAGAGTGGGCATCCTTGTCTTGTTCCTGAGTTTAGGGGGAATGATTTAAGTTTCTCTCCATTTAATATGATATTAGCAGTTGTTCTGTTGTATATGGCTTTTATTGTTTTGAGGAATGTTCCATCTATTCCTGTTCTCTCCAAAGCTTTTAATAGGTATGGATGTTGTATTTTGTCAAAGGCTTTTTGGGCATCGACTGAGATAACAATGAAATTCTTAATTTTTGATCTGTTTATGTGGTGAATTACGTTGATTGATTTATGGATGTTGAACTTTAAACTTTAAAAAAATATTTTTTTTTAATTTTTTCACTTCAGAAACGTCGTTGGTTTTTCTTGTTTATTTGTTTTCCATTTTTACCGGTTGTTTTATCAAGGTTTTTCTTTTTGTTTGTTTGTTTGGGTTATTCCTTTTCTGGTTTTATTACTTTTTATTTTATTTTTCTTTTTAAAATAATTTTTTTCTGTTTTGTACATCTGTCTTCCAGTATTTTTACTTTATTTCTCTCTTTGCATTCTCTTTCTTTAAAAATTACTTTCCTATGAATAACGCCTCCACTCTTTTCAGCTAACTCTCAATTGTCTATCATTTTAACCTTGTTCTTTCTACTGATTCTACTCTTCTCCACATTTCCACGTCACTGAAACTAAACCAAAATCACCCCCCCCAATACATTTTACTCTATTATCTTTACTACCTTAAACTTACCTTCCTGACATAATGCCTGGACCTCCAGGTTCCAATGACTCCCAGTTATTGGCTAGAGAATATCCCAGCTTAATAGGAATGAATCAAATGAGTCCATAAGAAAGCCAGTCCTAAAAGAACTTAATATAAAAACAATTATTGCTTATAGGCTAGTAACAGTAAATAAGTAACGACTGAATACAGGGCCCAGGATCGGTTGTTATATTGAAATTGTATTCTTTAGGAACACCAAATCTAATTTTATAGACAGGTATACAAGGTATCTGTATATAATTGTGAACTTGGAAGATTTACACAACAGTGCTAGGTAAGGGCTACTTTGGGTATTGAACGGTGCTCAAAGGTGCTGAAGCAGAAGATCGAATCTCAAGAGCTGAAGATTCCTTAGATTCTATGGAGAAAGATAAAAAAAAATACAAATCCAGTCCAATCAACAAAACAGATCGCTACAGGAGATTCAAGACACGATCAGGAAGCCCAATTTAAGAAAAAATCGGTATTGAGGAAAGCTTGGAGAAAGAAGTTAATGGGATAGGCAACCTATTTAACAGAATATTAGTTGAAATTCCCAACTATCCAGAAGGAAAGGCCTATACAGATACAAGAAGCATTTAGAACCCCAAACTGACAAGACCAGAATAGGACATCCCCCTGGCACAATCAGCAATCAGAATTACCCCAAACTTCTCAGCACAGACCATGAAAGCAAGGAGAGCCTGGAATGAAGTATACCAAACACTAAATAAAAATAACTACCAAGCAAGAATTCTGTACCCAGCCAAACTCTCATTCATAGCCGAAGGTCAAATAAAAATCTTCCACAGTAAGGAAAAACTGAAAGATTATATCTCCACCAGACCAGCTTTACAGAAAATCCTCAAAGATGTACTATACAGGGAAAATAATCAAGATCCCAATACAGACAGAGAAATGATCCCTAAATAGTAAACATCAGATCAAGAAATGGGAAGACACAGCTTTAAACAAGATAGTGATAAGGAAAGGATCAAACGATCATCTCTCAATCCTAAGTCTCAACATTAATGGACTTAATTCCCCAATCAAACGACATAGGCTCATAATCAAAAATCAAGATCCATCTTTCTGCTTCCTCCAAGCGACACATCTATCCAGCAAAAGTAAACGTCTTCTAAAAGTGAAAGGCTGTAATCAAATCTATCAAGCAAATGGCCCCCATAAGCAAACTGGAATTCCAATCCTAGTATCAAACAAAATTGACTTCAAATTTAAAAAGTTAAGAAGAGACAAAGAAGGCTACTACATACTAATAAAGGGATCTCTCCTACAGGAAGACATAACCATTCTAAATATCTACACACCAAATGCAGGAGCAGCCAACTTCATCAAACAAACACTACTGACTCTACAAACACTCATAGACCCAAACACATGGATAGTTGGGGACTTTAACACTCCACTATCACCTCTGGACAGATCAACACGCCAAAAACTGAACAATGAAACCACAGAACTTAATAATTGCATAGACCAACTAGACTTAACCCACATCTGCAGAATATTCCACCCAGCAACAACAGAATACACATTCTTCTCCGCAGCACATGAAACATTCTCCAAAATAGATCACGTCATAGGGCACAAAGAAAATCTGTACAAATTCAGAAGTATCAAAACCATCCCTGCATTCTCTCAGACCACAATGGAATAAAATTAGAGCTCAACTCAAACAGCCATCACAGAAAATCCTACAATTCATGGAGACTAAACAACACACTGCTGAACCATCAGTGGGTCACTGAAAAACAGAAATACAAATGTTTATGGAATTCAACCAAGTTGAGGACACAAAGTACCAGCTCCTTTGGGACACAGCAAAGGCAGTACTCACAGGAAAATTTATATCTCTGAGTACATACATCAACAAACTGGAGAAACAGCAACTCAATAATTTAAGGAAGCACCTTAATTTTGTGGAGAGAGAACAGCAAGCCAAACCCCAAGTCAACAGATGGAAGCAAATAATTAAAATCAAATCAGAATTAAACCAATTAGCAATGAAATAAACCATTGAAAGCATCAACAAAACAAAGAGTTGGTTCTTTGAAAAAATCAACAAGATACAGTGACCCCTGGCAAACCTGACCAAAAAACAAAGGCAGCACACTCAAATAAACAAGATCAGAGATGAAACAGGTAACATCACCACAGAAATAACCGAAATTCAGAAAATAATAAGGGACTATTTTGCAAACTTTTGTGCCAACAAATTCGAGAACTTGGAAGAAATGGATGATTTCCTAGAAAAATTTCATATCCCCAAACTTAAACATGAAGATTTAAACCTTCTAAACAGACCCATATCCAGTATTGAAATAGAAATGGCAATAAATGATCTCTCATATAAGGAAAGCCCAGGTCCAGACGAATTCACTAAAGAATTCTTCAAGGCCTTCAAAACAGAACTCACACCAATATTTCTCAAACTCTTCAATGAAATGGAAAGAGAACCTTCACTACCAGAATCATTCTATGAAGCCAGTATAACCCTCATCCCAAAACCAGGCAGGGACTCATCACAAAAAGAGGACTACAGACCGATTTCCCTGATGAACATAGATGCAAAAATTCTCAATAAAATTCTGGCCAATCAACTTTAACAGGTCATCAAAAAAATCATACACCACTATCAAACTGGATTCATCCCAGGGATGCAAAGTTGGTTTAATATACGCAAGTCAATTAATGTAATCCACCACATCAACTGGAGCAAGATAAAGAACCACATGGTTTTATCTCTGGATGCTGAAAATGGGGTTCGATAAAAACCAGCACCCATTCATGCTATAAGCCATGGAAAAACTGGGATTCCAGGGAACATTCCTGAATATAATCAAGGCAGTTTATGACATACCAACAGCAAGCATAACTCTAAATGGTGAAAAACTAAAGCCATTCCCTTCAAAATCAGGACAAGGCAGGGATGTCCACTCTCTCCCCTGCTCTTCAACATAGTACTAGAATTCCTAGTCAGAGCAATTAGGCAAGAAGACAATATAAAGGGGATCAAAATAGGAAAAGATGAAATTAAACTTTCTCTCTTCGCAGATGACATGATCCTATACCTAAAGAATGCCATAGACTCTACCCTCAAGCTACTAGAGCTTATCCAAAACTTTGACAAAGTTGCAGGATATAAAATAAACGTTCAAAAATCAACGCCCTTTCTCTATGCTAATAACTCGAAGACCGAGGCGGAAATCAGGAAAGCAACTCCTTTTACAATAGTCCCCCAAAACATAAAATACCTAGGAATAACAGCAGCTCCACTTTTGGGTATCTATTCAAAAGACCACAAACAAAATCACAGTAATGCCACCAGCACAACAATGTTCATCGCAGTGTAATTCGTCTTAGTGAAAATCTGGAACCAACCCAGATGCCCCTCAATTGACGAATGGTTCAGGAAAATGTGGTACATATACACAATGGAATTTTATGCCTCTATCAGAAAGAATGACATTGTCCCATTTGTAAGGAAATGGAAGGACTTGGAAAAAATTATACTAAGTGACCCAGAGCCAAAGAAACATGGACTCTATGGTCTCCCTTTTTGGGAATAATTAGTACAAGTTTAGGCAAGTCATAGCAGAGCATCACAAGGCCCAATAGCTATACCCTTATGAACACATAAGATGATGCTAAGTGAAATGAACTCCATGTTATGGAAACAATTGTCATATCACAGTTGTAACTACTTTCAACATCCCATGTGTATCTGTAGCTTCTATTACTGATGATGTTCTTCTATCATCTTCCTGTGGTTGTACATACACTATCTCTGTAATCTTATCTGAGTATATTGGAAACTGTGTATACTGGTATTGGAACTAGGAAATTGAAAGGGAATAACAAAATTGAGAGACACAGGGTAAAAAAAAAAAGACAAACAACTGCAAAAGCAATACTTGCAAAATGTTTGGTGTAAGTGAACTGAACAACTCAGGGGGGGAAAGGGAAAGGGGGAGGAGAGAGGGGGGTATGAGGGACAAGGTAATACACAGTACAAGAAATGTATCCAATGCCTAACGTATGAAACTGTAACCTCTCTGTACATCAGTTTGATAATAAAAATTTGAAAAGAAAAAAAAAGGGTGAAACACACAGACTTAAACATCCCTCATTGTAAACAAAAATAGTTTTATACTCAGGAAATAAAAACAAACAAAAACGTGTACCATGCACATTATCACACTGATGTAGAGAGAAAATTCCCTACTTCTTAGAATATCAAGAAGAGCTAAAGAATCCAGACTGAAACTCTGAGCTTTGGTCTATGTTTTGCTGTAAAATAAACAAATAAGGTTTCACAAATGCCTAACCACCTCACGAATTTCACAACCAAAGATTCCCACATTGGAAAAGAGTGAACCTGATGTCAAAAGATATGCATTTTACCATGAAAATTTCCCCTATCTAATTTCAATGAAGAAGTAAAGGATGAGAATAAAATGTAAATATACAACATAAATATGAATAATGAAAAAGGGAAATTGCTACAACTGCTCAATGGAACCTTAGAGCAAGAGGAATAAAAATATTCATATGTGCAAGAGTTTATAACTCGTTAGCTACCAAACTTTCTCTGCATGATTAGATAAAAAACAAAAACATTTCCAAATCCAACATTGGAAAACCATGAGACATGGTAAAGCTATAATGTTGGAGAATTAACTTCTCTGACCAGTGGAAAACAGCCTTGGCACAGTTACTAAGATGTCTCATTAGCACACTAATAGGCTCTGGGGCAAAATCACTCCTAATGAGTTCCTTTGTGTTTGCGGGACAAAGGACCCCACCTTTTGTTATGAGAATCTCCCCTTCCCTTGTACAGAGTCTCCTTGACAAGACTGGCGTGACCAGCTGCCTTTAGTGATAGATTCTCCCTCTAGATAGGGAAGTAGTAACTACCTCCTGTAATAGGAAAGCTTTAGTATTAGTTTCCTCCCTCACAGTAGTAAAATCCTCCATTTTTGTATTTGAGATGGATATCATGCTGTATTAATGTTTACACTTGAAGTTGTGAAATTGATTTCTAACCCTATATAAATCCTGACCCTCCTGAAATAAAGTATGCATTGGTTCACTAGCCTTGCGTCCCCTGTGTCCCGACTATGGCTGCACTTACCCAGGTCCAACAAGTGTCCGGATCCAGGGACCTGATAATTGATCCACAGGAGATGCAGAACTGTGGAGCTCTCAAGTGGAGGTAAGAGATATTTTTAATTCACAGGAGATAAGGGAACTGTGTGTAATTCACAGGAGATAAGGGATCTGTGTGGTGAGCTCCTATCCTTAAAAAATTACAGGGTTATGGGACAAGCTAAATCAACTCCTTTTTCTAATTTTATCCACGATGTACTAAAATGGAATGGGGCTATGGTCTCACGTTCACAAAGAGATGAGTGCATGCAGGTTGTAGTGGAGTATATACCTTGGTTCCCGGAAGGAGATACTTTAGATTTAGAAGTCTGGGAACGAGTAAAGAATAATGTGAAAAAGGCATATAGGTGTGGTGACAAGGTTCCAGTTACATTTTGGTCTGTTTGGGCACTAACACGTGCAGCTCTGTGTATGATATTTCCTGATGCTATCATAACATCAGCTTCTGAGCTAGAGGCTGACATGGAGAAAGCCATGAAGGCCTTTAACCTGCCAGAGGAGGCAGAAACTCAAAATGGGCAGAAGCTAAAAGAGAAGGCTTCACCTGAACAATCGCCTGTCAGTTTTGTTAAAGAAAAATTAAATTCAAATAAGGCTTCAGCCTCTACATATGCTCCTTCAGAGAATGACACTAACATAGGTAGCTCAGCAGCACAGTGGGAGTGCTACAGACTGTCTTGAGATCTGCCAGGGGCCGGCAGGAAGGAGAAAGTGAAAAACAAAAGATTGCAGCCACGGTGCCCACTTTTATTTCTCCTATTCTAATTCCTATGGTTCTGTTTCTCTCTCTTGCTATCAAACATTTCCTGCCATTCAACCCCCTCCACCTGGAGGTGTAGTACAGCCCCCTCATTATGAAGATATTGACGAGATTCACTAAACTTAGGACTGCTGAAATATGGGGCTGACTCGTGGTTCCATTCCAGTAAAGGAGACTTCCCTATCATCTTTTCTTTACAATCAGGCACTAGCAGAGGAGCTTACACTCACTGTTTCATTCCATCAGCCTGGAATTGGGGAAGGACTAGTGATTTTTCTTTTACCTCTCAAGATAATTTTTACTGCAATTGCACTTTTAATTTGCACCTGTGTTTCATGTTTCATGCATATGTTTCATGTGTCTTTGTCCTTGTCTGATTAGTTGTGTTTTGTGTGGACTGCTATATTGGGAAAAAAGGCCTCTGGGCAGGCGGCCTCAGCAGGCTGTTTGCCGAGGGATGGTCATCTCTGTTGGGGAGGATCCCACTGAGAATTTTCAGGGCCCTATGGACTTTCCATCACTCTGGTTGGCTGCTTGTGGATGCTGGACATGCCATCCAAGGAATAAAACCTCTATTGCTATGTCCTGTTTTGTCTTGACTAGTTTTGTCTTTGAGGTTGGTAGCAGTTTTAAATACAAATTTTTGTTACCCATATTTTGGTTTTCCTTTTACATGTCCATGGGGAAAACAGAGTCTACCATGTGTTGTGTCCCATTCTGCTAAAAGGCAGTTGAAAAGGTGCAAGCATCTAAGAGAAGTGTTCAGACAGCCGATTCAAAACTGTAAAATGCCCATAGCTAAAATTGGGCTAAACACTAGAGTCAAATGCTGGGTGGACTCAGTTATACTCCAGGGGACCCCAACCCAGTTATCTTCAGCTAAAATGTAGTATGCTAAGATATTTTGCTACAACTAACAGGTTCTAGTGAATAAGACTAAAAAATGCTAAAATCATTCATTAAAGGATTTGTCTTAAGTTTTGATCATTGCAAGTGTAAGATTGGGAAAAAAAATACCTTTTGCCACTAAAAAACGTAGGGCCGGTAGTTGTTTTCAGCGCTTTTAAGTTCTTTTACATAAGTACTTGCATATGTAAATGTGTGTATGTGCATACACGCATGTATGTGGGTGTGAATGTGTGATGTAAAAATGGGTTAGTTTAACTATAAACTTCAAAAGGTCATCAAGTTTGGGCATTGTCAATAGTTTTAAAGGATCATTATTTTAAAGAAGAAATATAGTTAAAATTTCTTTAATTCATGTTTAAAAACAAATAAATAGGGGTTGGGGATATGGCCTAGTGGCAAGAGTGCTTTCCTTGTATACATTAGGCCCTGGGTTCGATTCCCCAGCACCACATATACAGAAAATGGCCAGAAGTGGTGCTGTGGCTCAAGTGGCAGAGTGCTAGCCTTGAGCAAAAAGAAGCCAGGGACAGTGCTCAGGCCCTGAGTTCAAGGCCCAGGACTGGCCAAAAAAAACAAACAAACAAAAAAACCAAACAAATAAATAATAACTTAGCATGGGCCCGTGAGCCTATCCTCAGGAATGAGTGGTACTCTGACAAAGATGCAGCTTAGCCAGTCCATGTAATGGGATAGCCATAGGGGCCAGTCCATTCACGATGGAAGAAGGCAAGCTGGCACCAAGGCAGTTCATCAAGCTTTAAGGAGTAGGATGGAGATAGGCCCATTCAATAGGACAGGCCAATGGAGGCCTTACTTTTGTTTCTTTTGTTTTCAGGTAAACATTGAAAACCTGGTGGTAAACATAAATGCTTTGACTTCTAATTCTGAAACTGCCCCTTAGGATGGATTCAAACCGGAATATCTTAAAGGAGAGTTAAAAGTTTATTTACCTGGTATAATTTGATTTCTGTACAGTTTTGCAATTTGGATGTATTAAAAAGGCAAAGATGCTAAGTCTGGAATCTCATGGTTTATAATTCTGGGGCACACTGCTAAGTGTTCTCTTGTTAAAATTGTTCTGGGTATCAGTTTAATGAATCAGGTACTAAATTTTATGAGTGTAAATTGTGATGTAATAGTAAGACTATCTTAAGTTACATATAATCAACTAAATATTTTAAAGTACATAAAATAATGGGGATAGAAGTAAACAACTCTCATTAACTGTCTCTCTCGCTATCTCTCTATCTCTCTTTCTCTCTCTATAGTGATTTTTGACCCAGTGCCACTCACTTTGGGTGCCTGTTCGCATGCATCATCCCAGGGCTGGAGGACCTATATAAGGACTAGTAATGCGATTTTTCAAGCAGCTTTTAAAGAGTAGTCCTCGTACAATTGGACTGATTAACGCAGGACTGATTATCGGACTGATTGCCATTGCTACTACCGCAGTGATATCTGGAGCCGCATTGGGACAATCTGTTCAAACTTATGACTTTATGGTGCATTGGCACCAGGACTCCCACAATTTATGGCAACATCAGCTGGAAGTAAACGCCCACCTTCAAGATGAGATAGAAGCCATCAAAGGAGGGGTGTTTTGGCTTTGAAAGAAATATCTGGCTTTGCAGCAACGATTGCTTTTAACCTGTGATTGGAATTCTAGTCATGTGAGTGCAAATTATGAGTTAGCTCTGTCTAGTGACCATCACCTTCCTGAAGTGATAGAGTGCTGGCACATGAGTCCTTCATTAGCATCCATTCTCATGTTGGATGAGTATGAAAAATAAGATGCTTCCTTTGCTCACAATATACTAGACCTTCCACATAGGCCAGTCCGTAAAAATTATACTACACCTTTACATCAACTCATTGTCCATCAAATTCATTGTCCAGTAGGTAGAACCTAAACATGTCCTTCAGACTGGCCCTTCTCAAGCTTTCTCAATTGCAAAAACTACACTATCTGGATCAAGTACATGAAGATGAAAAAAACAGATGAAACATGCATCTCTATAGAAAACTGAGAAACACACACACACACGCAGAGTTGTATATCTGTATCAAAAGTTAACTCTATTTTCAATTTCTTGAAAATCTTCTATTGTTTATTATTTATGTAGAGCCTCACAGAAATTTGTAATATATTTTTTTTTTTTTTCCAATCCTGGGCTTTGGACTCAGGGCCTCAGCACTGTCCCTGGCTTCATTTTGCTCAAGGCTAGCACTCTGCCACTTGAGTCACAGTGCCCCTTCTGGCCATTTTCTGTATATGTGGTGCCAGGGAAGAAAGTTTGAAACAGAGTACGACATTGTAAACATTTGGAATTTTACAGGTTTTGAATTTGAGGAGAAATCAGAAAATATTCTCCATATACTGTACATGGAAATCAACTGTCTTTACCTGCAGCTATAGTAGAGTGGGCCATAGGAACAACAGACATGGGTTTAATCTAATTGGAATGACTTTATAGACACAAAAATAAACAAATTTCACTCTTAAAATGTATATGTCCTTGTCGGCCAGAATCTTAATTCTATAAGACTAGACATTTAGGTGTCTGAGATCTGAATATTAGGATTTGAAAGTAGCCCAAGAAGGGAGGTCTGTAAGACTCATATGTTCATTTTTCCAACAAAACCTGGAAATATAGGTTTGAATCCAGTGCTAATCTAAAGTGGCAAAGCACAGAGAGAAATCCCAGGACCTGAATTCAAGTGTTAGACTGATAAACACAGAAATAAAAATTTATAAACTATGTGCACACTAACAACTCAATACTGCACATTGAAATACATCCAGCTTAAGAAACTGTATTTACTAATTAATGGTTAGAAAAGGAACTTAATGAAATAGGGCTGAGCATTGATGTCTCATGCAGAGAAATCTATCTGCTCAGCGGGCTGACAATATCAGACCTAGGGTTACAGATCAGTTTAAAGCCAGACTTACAGAAACAACTGTGAGACACTTATCTCAGTTATATACCCAAAACTCAAATGGAGCCATGGCTCAATTGGTAGAATGCCATCCTTGAACACAGAAAACTGAAGGACAGTGCCCAGATGCTGACTTCAAGCCCCAGCATCACCAGCCAAAATTTAACTGTGTTCCCAAATGTTGATTTATAATTTTTCATAAAATATAAATTACACCTTTATTAGCAGCTTTCTAACACTGTGACAAAGTGACTGAAGAATCATTTTTTTTATTTTTGCCAGATTTATTTTGCTCCCCCTGTGGAGGTTTCATTCAATGCTTAGCCTAACACTTAAATGGCTTTGGTGAGAGGAAATCACTGAAGGAGCCCCTGTCATAAGCAGATTCTTTTCTCAAGACCATGGGAAAAGTAGGACGGTATGATGGTCATGGTGTTTGTATAACCCTATAAAACAGAGGTGTGTGGTTTGCAACATACATTTAAAATTTTAAAGAGGATAATTCCTCCTTGCTCTCCACAATGTCACAAATGAGTAGGAGACAACATATAATATCATGAATTCAAGAAAGATCCATAGGGCTGGCCAGTAGGACTTATTTTCTCACTATTAGTTTCCATCTTTTAAACATTTCACATTTCTAAACAGTTCTGTAGGCTAGACATCAAGTTTATAGAATACTTTCCTTTGGGAATCATGGGACATGAAATCTAACCCAGCATTCAGTTAATTCATTAGGTTTTAGCATAAAATATTATATTTAATAATCTAGTTCTTTGAAACCCTGAAGTATTTGTGTATTTGGTAGTAGCCTGAACACTTACACACACATATCTGATTTTCCTCAGCCTCCTCACCCTGTCAGCTTTGAGAGCTGAGGTCCTGGATTTAGGAAATCTCATGAGGGAATTCTTCCTGTTACTCTGATTGTGCCAGTTGCCTGGCGAATGAAATTGCTAGTGGGATAAGTCTATGACTTGTGAAGAAATTCTTCATCTCTCCCTAGTTTTGCGCAATCCAATGAAGTCAATGCAATAGTTGTATGTTAGCAGTAGAGATGCCAACTTTCTCTTTGTTAATAATTTAATTGTGAGTACTGATAGTATTCCTAGTTGAAATGCCACAGATCATATTTTGAAGTACATATTTTATTAATATATTCTAGTCTATTGTAGGCAAAGGTATCTCCAGGAAATCTCACTTACCAGTACGCATTATGTCCAATTCAAGTGGAACAAGAAATTAATCATGAAACTTATTTAGGACAGTGTTCATCTTAAAAGTTACATTTAGTCCATGTAGAAAACATGTATCTTATAGAATTTTATTTTGCAGTGCCCAGAAGTCTTCATGCAACACTGCAAGTGCTCTGAGAGATACACTTGGTTTATGAAATGAGCATGAGTGTTGCACAGAGCTTAATGATAGAGTGTTTTCTCTGTTCCTATTGCTTCACAGATGAGGAGTGACAAATATAATGATATATTCAAAGATGTATCACAAGGACTAAATTAGTATTTCACAGAGATATGTAGGAAAGCATAAATTGTATTGTTCACTATTTTCAATATGGTTGGAGAATTCTGAACATTTCTGTTAATAGGAGAATCAAAAGGTGTAGAAAAATGTAGTTAAGACATTAAAATGGCAAAAAATGGAACATTATCAGGATGTATGATAATTACTGCAGGAAACATGAGTTGAAACCAAAAAAGACTGAATGAAGAAGAGGGTGGAAATTGGCAGGGAATATGTTGTAGAAAAATCAAAATATTTTTATGATAGTAAATGCTGATGTACTGTAAAATGTTTCCTAATTTCTTTGAAGAAAAAATACACAACAAGATATGGTCTTAGTTTTTACTTATCACCAGATATGTACCAGTTTCTGAAGTGTCTAGATGATCAGTATGCCAACACAGAGAACAAACAGGGCCTGATGACAGGTGCAATTTTCCTAGCTTTTGGAGATTCTTTGGACATGGCTCTGCATGGTTGTCTCTTTGCTTCTCTATGCTCACTATCATTGTTCTTGGGGTGTTAATTTTCAGGTACACCTTGCTCATATATTTCATAATTGGTTTTATATGTTCATTGCTCTTTATTGGACACCAGTTACTTGGACCCAACAGCAAGCCACATGTACAATTGTCTTCACTGTTGTCAAAACTCTGACTATGGCCAGGTGCCAATGGCTGATGCCTATAATCCTAGCTACTCAGGAGGCTGAAATCTGAGGATTGCTGTTCAAAGCCAGTCCCAGCAGAAAAGTTCCACTAAGGAGATCCTTATCACCAATTAACCACTGAAAATCCATAAGTGGTGCTGTGGCTCAACTGGTAGAATTTTAGCCTTGAGCACAAAATGGTTCAGGGATAGTGCCTAGGTCCTGAGTTCAATATCCATGACCAGCATAAATAATGTGACTGTTGTTCTGGCCCTCAAAGCCACTCCATCATGGAGAAGGATGAAGTGGCTTCTGGTATCATGGGCTTAAACTTCATTGCAACCATCTGTACCCAGATCTAGTTGACTCTTAGTGGACTCTGGTTGGGAACCTCTCCTCTCTTCACAGACACAAATGTATATTCTGAGCATAGTAACATCATCCTGTTCACTATGGGTATGTTCATTGCCTTCTACTGTGTTCGGGAATAGCTGGGCTCTCTGACCTTGATCAGCTTCCCTATGGCTTTTTCTGGCCTGGAATCATTCTCACATATTTAATGAAGTCACATTCCTGACATTCAGCACAGTGGTGTTCTGCAGTGTCTGGGTCACCTTTCTGCTTAACTACTACAACAGCCAGGGGATGTGGAAGTCTTCTCTATCTTGGCTTCCAGTGCAAAGCTCCTAGTCTCTGCCCTCAAGTGCAATATCATCTTGTTAAGGTTGCATAGAATTATCTGCATGGCTTCAGGGATAAAAGATCTAGAAGGAGAAATAAGATAAGCATTCTTAAGATTAATCTGATATGTTTCATTAATATACAGGTCTGATGTAAATCTACAACAATTTTTCAGTCTTAAATTAGTATTTATTGTGGAATTTTATTTAAATGATTGAGGGTCTATTACTCATTTTTCTAGTATGACATGTGGTGATCACTATTTAAATTGAGATTTTATTTTCTTACATAAGTCCTATTACCCCTCCTTTCCAGTGTCTTTTCAGTAGTGGCTTCCTCAATTACCATAAATTATTATGGATTATAGAGCTTGAACTCTGCATGCCGTCAATGAAACAACTTGTGACTGATTCTAGCATTTTACTACTTGAGCCACAGTACTACTTACAGTTTTTCAGTCAGTAATTGGATAAAAGAGCCTCATGGAGACTTTTCTGTCAGAGCTGGCTTTGACCACAATCCTCAGATCTCAGCTTCTGACTAGCTAAGATTACAAGTACGAAACACCAGTGCCTGGAACTTTTTAAAAAACTTTTAACTATCCTAACCTTCTGTCTACATGCCATCATATCTCATAATCCTCTAATAAATTTCATTAATATTTTCCTCTTCACAAAAATTTGCCTTTTAATATGATCCTTAAAGGTTGTTTTCTTGAATATGTGAATAGTTTCACTCACCCATTTACTTTTTGCAATAATTCTGGGCTTCTTTCATGAGACCTTTCTCTGTGTCTATGTCACTCTCTCTTTCTATTTGTACCTCACAATATCCTCTCTCTTTCCACTCCCTCTCTCTCTCCATTTCCCTCATATGACTTTAGACTTCTATGAGTGGCTTGTGGAAGCTACAAAAAATCCACTTCAGTTTAAGATTACAGTGTCTAAGATTTATTTTTTACTTCTATTCCGGGAAAAATCCATAAGATTCTCTCCTTCCTCACTTGAAAACCTTTTAATTTACTATTTTTTAATCATCATTAAACTAATACACCAAACGTGGTACACATGAAAAATATTTTTAAGATTTTTTCTTGTTATATTATCACTTCTTACAGATCCGGAGGTCAGATCCGGCCAGTATCATCACTGGCTGTTGAGGGGTGTCAGATTGATTCCATCTTAGTTAAAGAGAGCAGAAGTTGACTCCATTGAGCCCCAGGGATGGGATTGTGCCTGGCTTGCTCAAAATCCATGGAAGTTCCCCTTTACTATGATAAGATTTTGTAAACTGCTTGACCACCTGAGTTGTAGAAGGTTCAAGGAACGTTCAAGGTTAAACCTGTGACCTCCCTTGAGTAGGTGTATCCATCTGCATCCTGTGAGCCCCACCAAATCCATGTGCCAATTCTAACTAAAATGATAGGTTGGTTCAAACTGTTACTAAGAGACAGAGTGTAACTCCATTGGCCACCTGCGTGTGACCTTGCATGCTCTGTAAGTGTTATAACCTCATTGGCCACCTGAGTGTGGCAGGTTTGACTCTGTGATGTTTGCCTTTATAACCCGGCCTGGAAGGCCTCTTCAGGTCACAGTTTCAGCTCCCACTTCTGGACTGCGACCCTGGCTGGTCGGTTCCCTTTTTACTTCCCCAATAAATCCATCCTTTTATTATCTTTCTGCTGGACACTGAGTGGTGTACTCTTGGAGGAACCAGGAATCCCCTCCCTTAGGGGGCAGGGGTGGAGAGGACTCCATTACAACAACCAGTTGAGACATGAGAATGTTTATGTGCCACATTTTTTATGTTATTAATGTGTTAAGGAAATCATTATTTGTTATTTCAAGTAGGTTGAGTTCATAGGTTCTAAACTACTTTTTAAAACCACAAAACTATTTAAAACATATGGACACAAATACCATCATTCCTTGTCTCTTCTAATATTCAATTCCTGTTTCTCCTAATACTTAATTAAATTCATTTATCCATGCTGGTAGTGGAGCTTCAAATCAGGGGAGAGCCTGTCCCTTAGCTTTTTCACTGAGTGCTGTTCTATTATTTGAGCAACAGGTCACTTCTAGCTTTCTTTTAATTGGAAATAAGATTCTCATGGACTTTCCTGTCAGCCTGGTATTGAACCTTTATTCTTGGAGCTTGGTATCTTGAGGTACTAAGATTGACTTCTCACATTTACATTTCTAATAGATAAATTATGGCATAACTGACTACAGATTTCTACTAATTAAAATGTGAGTTGTAAATAAAAAATATACTTGCAAAGATATTTTATGCATGATCATTTTGGAGAGCATATTATTATTATTATTTTTTTTTTTGGCCAGTCCTGGGCCTTGTACTCAGGGCCTGAGCACTGTCCCTGGCTTCCTTTTTGCTCAAGGCTAGCACTCTGCCACTTGAGCCACAGCGCCACTTCTGGCCGCTTTCTGTATATGTGGTGCTGGGGAATCGAACCCAGGGCCTCATGTATACGAGGCAAGCTCTCTTGCCACTAGGCCATATCCCCAGCCCCTGGAGAGCATATTATTGAGCAAATGAAAACATGCAATTGTAGAGAGAACATCTGCAGTATATTTAAGATATGATTAAAATATTCCTGCTTCTATGGAATGTATTTGTGTGTCTTAACTCTTTATTTTACAATATTCAGTGATAGAATTGAGATAATATTACTGAGGAAAACACTAAGTCCTTATTTTCTGATGTAATATATGAGGTTGTTGGGAGAATATTTGACGTGAATGCTCTTGCATAATATTGTGTGATCCTTTCTAATTTCTTCTTCCATTGGTTTTTAGTAAATTTACATACAAATTTTCTCTTAAATAAAGGAATGAGAGATCCCAACACTATTTTTTAATAAAATAGAAGATGCAATCCAGAAATTCATTTGGAATAATAAAAGAACCTGAATAGCAAAAGCAATCCTAAGCAGAAAGAACAGTGCTGGAGGAATTACAATACCCAACTTCAAGCTGTATTATAAAGGTATAGTAATAAAAACAGCTTGGTATTGGCAGGAGAACAGATCTGAAGACCAATGGATCAGAACTGAAGTCCCAGAAATGAACCTACACAACTATGTCGACTTAGTCTTTGATAAATGAACAAAAAAAAATAGAATGGAAGATAGATAGCCTCTTTAACAAATGGTGTTGTCAAAACTGGTTTACAACTGCAACAAACTAAAACTAGATCCTTAGATAACACCCTGCAACAAAATCAATTCCAAATGGTTCAAAGACCTCTCAATTAAAACAGATACCAAGAAAACACTAAAAGAAGGAGTAGAAGAAACACTTGGACTCCTTGGCACAGGACGGAACTTCCTTAACAAAGACCCAGAAATGCTACCAATCAAAGAAAGGATGGACAAATGGTACTGCATCAAACTGCAGAGCTTCAGCAGGGCAAAGGACATAGTTTGCAAGATAAACACATAGCCCACAGATTGGGAAAAGATCTTTACCGTCAATACAATGCACAAAGGCCTCATATATAAAATATATACAGAACTAAAAAAAGTAAATTCCTCCAAAACAAAACCGCAAAGAACCAACAGCCCCCTCAAGAAGTGGGCTAAAGACTTAAAAAGAGACTTCTCTGATAAGGAAATGAGAATGGCTGAGAGACATATGAAAAAGTGCTCTACATCACTGGCCATAAAAGAAATGAAAATCAAAACAAATTGAGATTCCATCTCACCCAAGTAAGAATGTCCTGTATCAAGAAAACTAACAATAACTAACATTGGAAGGGGTGTGGCCAAAAGAGAACCTTACTTCATTGATGGTGGAAATGTAAACTGGTTCAGCCACTCTGGCAAGCGGTATTGGGATTCCTCAGAAGGCTAAACACAGAGCTTCCCTATGACCCAGCAGCCCCTTTCGAGCGTCTACCCAAAAGACCACAAACAAGAACACACTAAAGCCACCAGCACAACAATGTTCTTCACAGCACAATTTGTCATAGCTAAAATATGGAACCAACCCAGATACCCTTCAGTAGAGGAGTGGATCAGAAAAATGTGGTTCATATACACAATGGAATTTTATGCCTCTATCAGAAATAATGACACTGTCCCATTCGTAAGAAAATGGAAAGAATCAGAAAAACTGATAATAAGTGAAGTGAACCAGATCAAAGAAACATGGACTCTGTAGTCTCCCTCATAGGGAATAATTAGCACAGGTTTAGGATAGTCACAGCAGAGGATCACAAGAGCCTAATAGCTATGCCTCTACGAATGCATAAGATAATGCTAAGCGAAATGAATTCCATGTTATGGAAATAAGTGTTACATCACTCGTGTAATTACTTTCAACAGTCCATGTGAAACTGTAGCTTCTATTGTTGATGATCCTCTTGTATCCCCTTCCTGTCATTGTAACTGCACTATAACTATATCTTATCTGAGTACGTTGGAAACTGTATATAGTGGTATTAGAACTAAGAAAGTGAAAAGGAATAGCAAAATCGAGAGACACAGGATAAAAAGACAAACGACTACAAAATCAATACTTGCAAAACTGTTTATTGTAAACCATCTGAACAACTCACTGTGGGAGAGGGAAAGGGAGTAAGGGGAGGGGGAATAAGGGAGGATGTAACAAAGAATACAAGAAATTTATCCAATGCCTAACCTATGAAACTGTAACCTCTCTGTACATCACATTGACAATAAATAAGAAAAGAAAAGAAAATGGGTAATACCAAAAAAAAAAGAAAAAGAAAAAGGAACATGTAGAGTGTACACATGGGTGGACTGATGTACTAAGGCAAGAGTAGATGAATGGGAAGTAGGGAGTAAGTAAGTACCACATAAAATAACTTCATGGATAAATATAGAAAGAAGTACAGAGGTAAGAAGGGAAGAATGAATATGTAACCATATGAACATTTTATCTGATTTTCTGTTGCTTTCAAAAAGTTTAGATATATTCTATCAAAACATTAGAAATTTCATACACATGAATGAAAATGAGATAATGGAGGCCATTAGGATATTTTAAAACTATTTAAAATAAATAAAAAAGTAATGGGTGTAGGTGTATTTGATCAGGAGACTCCATGATAGTATCAAACAACTACAATGAAACTCATTCTTACAAGATAGCAATATAAAATGTAACAGTTAATATCTGTAGAATAGAAACAATAATTTCTTTGTTGTGTGTTTGGCCCAAACTTAAGGCTTTTTTTTAATCCATGAAGACAAAAAAGTAAAGGTTAATCCACAGTTCATTTAATATAGGTGTTCAAATGTCAGCTTTCCTGAAAATAAATACCTAGAACTCTAAACTTAAGTAATGATGTGTAAAACACCTCTATGATGAAAACTACAGCTTAGAAGTTCAAAACTGGATAAGAAACAGAAAATGGAAAGACTTCCTATATTCACAAACTGGCATAATTGAAATAAGTGGGTATATTCCCAAAAGTATTCTATAGATCCAATGCTATATCCCAGAAAAGGTTAGTGCATTCTTTTTTCAAGAATAGAATGATTGGGGCTGGGGATATAGCCTAGTGGCAAGAGTGCCTGCCTCGGATACACGAGGCCCTAGGTTCGATTCCCCAGCACCACATATACAGAAAACGGCCAGAAGCGGCGCTGTGGCTCAAGTGGCAGAGTGCTAGCCTTGAGCGGGAAGAAGCCAGGGACAGTGCTCAGGCCCTGAGTCCAAGGCCCACGACTGGCCAAAAAAAAAAAAAAAAAAAAGAATAGAATGATTAATCTTAAAGCATAACCTGGCAAACAAATATAATCATAGTTGAAAATGAGAAGATCATTGCCTGAATCCAGGCTGGGAAACATTTTCTGGGGTCTCTTACCTAGGTGTTATGGCAAATATCTCATGATAGCTATGTATGAGGTAGAGATTGAAGGAATTAGAGTTCCCGTCTAATGCTGTGTGGATGGTAACCTCAATAGTGGTGATTCCGCTAAGTTGGGAATGTAAAAAAGGATTAAATCATATTTGTTTGCAGAGCCAGAAAATGAAAACTTACTACAAAAATATACAGAGTGATCTGGGCATTGGTGGTTCAAAGCTATAATCTTAGCTACTTAGGAACTTGAGACTTGAGAACTGTGGTTCAAAGCTAGCCCAGACAGGAATGATAGTAAGCCTCTTATGTTCACTGAACTACCCCAAATATGGAAATGGTGCCATGGCTCAAAGTGGTAGATCGCTCTTCTTGAGCATAAAAAACACAGGGATAGTGTCCTGGTCCTCATTTCAAGCCCTAGGACTGGCACAAAAAAAGAATACATCTAGCAGCAGAGATATGGCAGGATTGTGTTGGAATAACATTACAATTTAGGCTTCCTTATGGAAATACTCAAGTAAATAAAATAGTCTCACATATGAGTCACAGCACAAGTGTGAAGAAAATGACGAAATGACGGCTGGAGGCAAAGCAATTTTGTATCGATCTATGGCCCAAAAATAGACTTCAGGTAGGGTAAATACAAGGATTATGTCCATTGTTGCATTCTAAGAACTCCCAATGATGAACAAACTTCAGAGTATCACCACAAAAATACTTTACCTTTGCCAAGACACAGTGGATACACCTACATAAAATTTCTCAGCAAGACAAAGGTTTGAGGCCTCAATTTTGGTTGGCAGGATAGTGGTGTCAGCTACATCTAACCTTTCCTTTCAGCTCTTGGTGGAGTCACAGTGCAGCAACGTAAAAGCAGGAAAAGTATGGCCAAGAGCAGATTAAACTGTGAGTTGATGGAGGAATTGGGTGGAGAAGCCACAAGTTTGGTAAGAGCCATATGAGTCTATAGGCAAATGGTTGAGACCTCTAAACTTTCATTGGAAATGGATTGGATTGGTTTTAGAAAATACAGAATTCCAGGAAGTCACCTACAGCTCTGGAACAGGTACTAATAATTTTTTGTGTATGAGCTTTTTTTTAGACAGTATCAATCTCTAGAACAAGACCAGGTGCTAGAGCTGGTTCTGGCTCTATCTGTTAAATGAATCATAGTATTATCACTAGAGGGGACACCATAGAATAGTCCAGCAATTTGTCTTTGTGTGTACCGAAAATGAACCTCTCAGTTGCTTGGATACCAGAGGTAAGTGTAAAGATGGGTCTGATAATGGTTCTTCTACTAAGTGCTATAGTCACTGATGTATCTAAATCCACCTCTGGCCTTTCATTCAGAATAAGTATGGGGGGCTGGGGATATGGCCTAGTGGCAAGAGTGCTTGCCTGGTATACATGAGGCCCTGGGTTCAATTCCCCAGCACCACAGATACAGAAAACAGCCAGAAGTGGCACTGTGGCTCAAGTGGCAGAGTGCTAGCCTTGAACAAAAAGAAGCAAGGGACAGTGCTCAGGCCCTGAGTCCAAGCCCCAGGACTGGCCAAAACAAAAAAAAAAACAACAAAAAAACAGAATAAGTATGGAGAATTGTGATAGCTGAATGAGGCAGCAAAGTGCTATATTTTAATGTTTTAAGTCTTTGCAAATACCAAGAAAGGCCACATTCCTTATAATTCCCAAACTACATCCTTCAGTAGAGAAAATATTTCAACTTTCTTCTTTTGTATTTCAGAGTCTGCTTACTCCTGGCCAAGGCCAAGGTTGAAGCTTCCTGCCAGTGGAGCCCTAAATTGTTGATATCCAGATACAATCTCTTTTTTAGCCTTGAGAAATGAACCATCCATCTTGATTTTGCTGGACTTGTGGATCTCCACCTGGGGTAGGAGAAGGAGGGCACAGCATTCTAGTTCTGACCCAGACTTACAAAGTTTCAGTTGAAGCAGCAGACAGGCACAATGTAGGTGTTGACAGATCTCTCAGTAGTCAGCCTGTCACATGGCCAAGATGGAGCCAATGGCACTTGAGGTAGGCAGGAGATAACAGGAATCCAAAGAAGTCCATAAATTCTAATTTATTCTCAATTATTACCCCATGGTTGTTGCTGTCAGTTCGTAGATCAGTACATTAGCTAAACCCCTTTTGCTGCCTAGGCAATGAAATTATAGTTAGTGACAGTAGCCCCTAGGGAGGAAGCTAGAAAACCTGTCGTTAGTAGTGCTACCATTTTCTTAAAGTTGGATGCCATCCTTTGTCACGATGATGGTTTCTTACAGAATTCAGCTCTGAGCTGCAGTCTCAATTGGAGCTCAGAACAGTATCCACTCTCCAATATCTTCTTCATCTTGTGGAGAATGCGCTATATCTCACGGCTCAAGAGCACACCCTAAATACCACCATGCTGAAGAAATGTAGCCTCCCTGAAGTCTAAAACACACTCACTTTGTAAGTTGGTCCTGTGATGTGAAGTTCAAATAGGAGTAGGGGACAATTTCATTGTGTCTACAGACTATGAGGGCTTCACACATATTAAACCTGTACAAGAAGCCAAGTATTAAGAACAAACTCTCCATTGCATAGAGCCCAGCAGAGCTGGTATTGTGATACCTCCTCCACTGCTTCTTTTGCCTAAAATTGCTTTGGGTATTTTATGTCTTTTGTTGTTCCACATGAGTTTATGGGTTGTTTGCACTATTTCAGTGAAGAATGTAGCTGGGATTTTGATGGGGATTGCATTGAATTTGTATAACATTTTGGGCAATATGGCCATTTTCAACATATTGATTCTGCCTACCCATGAGCGTGGGATGCCTTTCCATCTCCTGGTGTCCTCTTTGATTTCTCTTTTTAGATTTTTATAGTTCTCATTTAATGTGTCATTGGCATCTTTGGCTAATTTAATCCCTAAGTATTTTAATCTTTTTTTAGATATTGAAACTGGTATTGTTTTCATAATTTCCTTTTCTGCTTGTATGATGCAGATATACAGAAAGGTTGCTGATTTTTGTGGATTGATTTTGTAACCTGGTACATTGCCAAAACAGTGTATTGGTTCTAGGAGTTTGGGTGCTGAGTTTTTTTGGTTCCAGTGTAGTTTGCATTGTGAAAATTGAAGTGTTTATGGCTGCTAGATCACCTCTCAATGTGGTAATTTCTTCTTTTCGTAAATTGAAATTTGATTCTTTGCCCTCTTCTTCTTTTCTTTTGTATTTATCCTAATGGATCACTTGTTCAAAACTAAAAGCCCACCCTTTGTTCTGAGTGTGTCTGTAGCACTGGTGGGGTCTTCCATGATGACAAATCAGGGGGCAAATGCACACCTGCACAGTAAATTCTGAAGGACACATGGAAGTGATCTTGAGGCTCACTGACCACCAAGGCTTTGGCTTTGGCACAGGATGTACTGACCAAAGAGGAGAGGGACAGAGCTGCCTTGGGATATGTGTGTGAAATGCAGCATTTTTCTTTCACAACCCTGTGCTTTGGGTTACAGCCTGGTGCTGGATGCTGCCTTTCTTCAGCTGAATCACGGTACATTCCTCTGGCTCGTGCACCCTTGTGTCTGTGTATCTCCCAGAAATAGTAGTGATGTTGGTGGTTATAATCAGTGAAGAGATGCTTTGTTAAACTGTACATAGTTGATAATTATCAAAGTAACAAAGATGAGGAATACAATTTAAAGAGATCTGGGAATGGCATGAGCTAAGGCATTGATGCAATCGACGAAGAGCTTTGTCTCAATTCCACAATTCATCCCAGACCAGGTCTCCATGATAAATTAAGAATATTCAGCCCCAGAAGAAATCAGAAATATATTAAGTTTTTCCAACTAAAGTACAAATTGGCTAGAGTTGTTTTTTTTTTTACACAAAATAGAAGCAATCACACATTGTCTGAAGTACTTGAATGGGGAATTTTGAATTAGCAGATCCCTTGTAATGAACAGGTTGCATATCTTATACACTGTCTAACTGTAAGATTAAAGTTGTTTCAAATGACAAAACATGTAACATTGATTGAATGGAAAGCATGTAAGATGTGTAAAACATGTGGAAGCCTTCTTATGTGTGTGACTTAAGCTCTGTTCTGTGTAATTCTCCTTGTGACAAATCATACCCATGGAAGGCAGCTGAAAAGAATCCTTTGAAAAGGAAACCAGGGTGTCTAGCCTGGATTTTATACATTCTGTGTTATTGATATATGCATGTGAAACAATGCCAGCAATCCCAAAAGAGGCATAAATGTTAAAAGAGTAGGAAGTGAGGACAAAGATGTGTATGGTCTTGCATAGTAAACTCTAGGTCATTTGTGATTGTGTCTCTGGTAACTCTGGAAGGAAGCATATAGAGTGGAGGTGTGAAATTCCATGTCAGGAAAAAGAACCTCAGATCAACACCAGTGTCACCACAGTTGTTTTCTGTTCTTTATTAGCTGAGATTTGCCCTTGTGCTTGGAGCCTAGCTGCTTTAGGACATTTTCCAAAATGTTCCAAGATAGTAACTTGGATGGAGGTCAAAGGGAAGTGTCCTTGGGTTAGGACAACTGGCATGATGCCTTTCATAGCTATACTGAAAACAAGGGAGGCTGGAAGATATTAGCAAGCACCCATCCATGTCCAAATTCTTTAGAAAAATTCCAGTGCTCCGGGGATGAGATTTGGTAAGGCAGAACAAGGGATATATCCCCCTATATTACGGCTAACTAGATGCCATAGCTGAAGACTGAGGCTCTTGGCACGACCTCCCCATCTTCAGCCCTGAGAGTTACTAATGAAGCCTCCCACAAGACAAGACATCTTTAATGGTCAGGAATGAATCAGAAGAGTTAAATAATACTCTGCTCACTGTAGAATCTCACCCTTTTCAGGGTGGTATTAGATGCATAAGATAATATAAAAATAGTCATTTCAAAGCTGTTCAGCTGCTTGTCCCATGAGCAGTCAAGGATTATTCTTTTGTTGTCCTCAATTAGTTTTCTACCATGACGTCTATTAGCAAAGCAAGGGGATCTCTGATTTTCTGTGTCACCTGGGCTGTTTAACATGTCAGAAGCAGTCAAAGATTACTTTGTAAGGAACTGGGAGTTGTGCATGAGGATGGATTGAAATCCGTTCTCCCAGAATCTCAGAAAACTCACTGATGGCCATAGCATCTTGGAGGTGGACAGATAAGGTTAGGAATGCAGAATTCATAGAAGTAGAATCTTTTTCCCCCCGGAAGTTTCGCAGTTCCAACACTAAGAGGACAGCATGGGACATGTTCATATGGGTAACCTCCCATCTGTGGGAAGACCCATGGGTCTCAAGTGCAAATGGCAGATTGTAAAATCACTCCCATCACCATGATAAGGACATGCTGGGCCACCCTGGTTCATGAAGGCTAAAGTGTGAACTAGAATGTTCTCCTACTGAATAGAAGCAGCCTCTCATCTCACTCTCCTCTGGAAATTCCTTTAGACATGCCCATATGGGTGCTGTCTGCAGGGGAAAAGGTTTAGGTACTGGTGACCTGTGTGCTGTATGTATGTTGATCTAATTTGAGGAATTAAAGAATGGTGAGACATAGGACAGAGGGGAAACCAATGCATCAAGACATTTTTTTGGAAATGAACTTTACAACTTGTGGGTAAGGTACTTAGTGGCAAGGGAAAGTGGGAATAAATGAGGAGCATAACAGTGTTTGAGAAGAAAAATACTCATTTCCTTCATTAATTGTCATCCCTCTGTACATCATGTTTTCAATAAAATAAAATATTAAAAAGAGATTTTAGAAAGAGAAGACCAAGGAATGACTTTCAATATATGAGAAGAAAAATTTTAAACCATCAAGAATAATCACCTAGGTGGAAATACTTTCAAGTTCACGCCAAAGTATATTTGCATTTCAAATGTATTATAACGTATTATAATCATAATTCTCTGCTAAATATCTCTATCAAGAATCATTAGGCAAGAAATACAAGCACCAGAATTACAAACAGAAGGATGCTGACTTGTTATCTTTGCTTTAAAAAAATACATGCATATTGAAAAATAGCATAGAAATCAAATTACATCATAAAGGTAAATGTTTTAACCCTCTTTTTAAGACTTCCACATTTTAATACATCCCGATGGGTAGTTTTAGAAATACCAAACAAATCATTACATTGGCCCTTTTATCCTGTGTTTTCCAATGTCCATCAGCAAGGAACAGACAAAGATAAGCCTGTATTGGCCTGTCCTGCAGAATGGGCATATTTCCATCTGATTCCTTGGGCTCAATGAACTGCCTTTGTGCCTCATTACACTTTTTCCATCATGTGTGGACTCCCACCTGAGGCCAAGATGCATGGACCAGGTAAGTTTCACCTTTGCCAATTCACCCCTCCACCCCAAAGATAGGCACACAGGTTCATCCTAAGTTTTCCTGTCCTTTCCTTTTGATCTCTGACTGACAAACCCGAAGCAGTTCTTTAACAGTGATAAACATTAACATCCAAATTTCTGACATTTAGCCTCAAACTTGGAAACAGTGGAGGAAGATAAATTTCAAATTCCTGATGCCTTTTGCTAATCCAGGTAACTTGATTACAGTGCACACAGTTTAATTCATTAAAATACCAATATTTTGCAACTGCAAATTAAATATTTTGTTTACACTATACTTCCTCTTTAAAGCAATGCAAGAATCCTTTAAAACATTTGGAAAGACACAAACTTGATGACCTGTTTGGAGTTTCAACTGAAAATCAACCATTTTTATGTCATACTTACAGTTTTAATCTTGAATATGTTCACACTCACACACACGCACACTCAAATACATTTGCACAAAAGATACTAAAGTGGGCAAAATAAATATGGGTTGTACTTTTTCCAGTGTTTCTGTATTCTAAGAGGTATTTTGTGCCAATCTTTCAAATCACCAAGATTTGAGACTTTTTTAACAAATGACTGGCATTCTAGGGCCTATTTCACCAAGGCTTGCTTCTGTAGCAAGGCATTTTAGGACACCAGAAAGTTTTTGGTTGAAGAAACTTGAGTGGGAGTCCCCTGGAGCTCAATTGATGTGACCCAGTACTTGACTGGATTCTTTAGCCCAATTGTGACTAGAGCATTTTAAATTCTCCCTTTACCTTTTGAATAACTTCAGCTGGGGAAAGAAGGTGGTTTTGTGATCTCTTAGCCCACCAGGTGGCCTGACTAACTTTTGCCAAGTTAATCCAGGAGCCCTTTACATTGTCGATGTATTCCAATGCAGAGATTTGCCAATGGTTTGAACCAGGCCCTAAGTTGCCTGTACCATTCCAACTGCCACATTGTAGAAGAGTCTTCCTGGTCTATTGACATGAATAAAAACAGCATTATCCACTTGAGTTGGACTAATGAGCCATCTCTTTAAATTGTTATATCTTAAAATATTCTATTTTCATTTGGCTTGTCAAATTTTGAAGTTCAGAATGCAACTTTCCTGTTGGACACACCTAGATCAGAAAGAGGAAGTCAACAAGCTGGCCCCACCAGTTTCAGTCCTGGGGCCACGTGTGGCTAAGATGGCGACTGGTGCTGAACCAAGTGGTAGTTCTGTGTGCTGTGACAAAAAATCTGGCCACCTGTAGGATTGGTCCTAGGCTCTTCCGCCCTTATGGACAGCTCATGCCTCCCCTTATCTGATTGGCTCTTGTGCCTTATGAGTTATATGTTCTCCCCTCAATAAACGAGATCTTGCAATGACTTGACTCCCAGACCCGTGTGATTACCCTCAGGTGTGGGAGGAATGGGTGCGGGCGGTCTGTTGACCCTTTCCTTTCTTGCCTCATGCAGTCAGGGCGTGCCTTCCCCACCTCTCCTGAAGGTCATCGGAGTGCGGTGGGGGGTGGGAGGGGGGGGACAGGGCTAAAAACCCCGACAATGGTGCCCAATGTGGGGCAATGAGGAAGACTTTCGCCAAAGTTAATCTATCGGCGGGCCAAGCTAAGCGAGTTCCAATGTAAGGGTATCCCTGAAAAGATGGGGCAATCTCATACTAAGCATGATGAAAAGCTCTTAAAGCGCTGAGATTTATGCTCAAAAGCTGTGGTTTAGCGATCTCAGACCCCCAAGCCAAAAGGGTCTGGGAAACCTTATGTACCCATAGACCCTTTTGAGCCTGGCCAAAGCTCCTAGATTCCGCTCCAAGCGCCCCTGTCCCAGCTGCACACTGGTTGGTGGTGGCCAAAAAAGCAATCAGGAAAATATTAGAATTTACTCGTTAGGTGTTAGGTTAAGCTTCTACACGTGGCGGATGGGCAAATTTGGGAGCAGCCTCGAAAATTATCCAAGGGTAATTGATTACCAAAAGCTGTTTTGGAATTTAGTGGGGTGCCAGCTTGTAAAAGCCAGTGTACTTAAAAAAGCAACTAGGAAAATATTAGATTTTGTTCAAGTCAGATGATGTGTTAATCTTCTCTAACCAGTCTATGCAGAAAGTTGCAGGCATCCCAGCAGGAGGTGTGACATTCTATTGGAGCCACTGAGAGCCACTGCTGCCTGCTGCCACCAGGGCTCCTGCTCATCCCATTTGGGCAAAGAAGGAGGACTGCCTGACAGTCATCTGGACCGTGGCTGCTGTGGTCCTCCAGAATTGCTGGGAACTGGCCCTTCTTACCGCCAGAGAAGGGGGACTCTGCCTGTTTTTACTGGGCTAAATGGGTGGCTCCCTTACCTTCTCCCCCTTGAGGGCCCCTTGGTTAATGCTTGTATTTACATTTGGCCCTTGTGTGGTTAATAGGCTTCTTCAATTTCTTAAGGAATGAGCCACAGCTGTTCAGTTAATGGTGGTGTGACAATGATATGCTGCCTTACAAGAGGCTGATTGGGAACCCAATGAGGTTGGCCATGGCCCCTACCAGGATGTACATGCGTGAGGTGAAAATAACAGGGCTTTCTCTTCAGTGTCAATCTCTCCCCCCAAATTTCCCCCGAGAAGAACTGCAGCCAGAGACAGGTAAGAGGAGGTGCCGGTCTGACCAACCTAAGACAGGGCCTTCACCTTAGCTCTGGAAGAAGTTCCCTATGACAGGTAAGGCAGACAAGGTGACCCACCCAAACTAAGACAGGCGGGTTCACTTCTAAAGACAGAGGAGATATTGGGAGCCGAGCTGACAGTCTAATAAAACAAAAAGGGAGAGATGTGGGACACATTTGGATCAGAAAGAGGAAGTCAACTGGCTGGCCCCACCTGTTTCAGTCCTGGGGCCACGTGTGGCTAAGATGGCACATGGCGCTGAACCAAGAGATGGATCTGTGGGCTGTGACGAAAAGTCTGGCTGCCTCTAGGATTGGTCCCTGGATTTTCCACCCTTACGGACAGTTCATGCCTCCCCTTATCTGATTGGCTCTTGTGCCTTATAAGTTACATGTATTCCCCTCAATAAATGAGATCTTGTGCTGACTTGACTCCCAGATGCATCTGATTGTCTTTCAGTGAGGGAGGGCTGGGAGTGGGCGGTCTGTCAACCCTTTCCTTTCTTGGCTCCTCCCATCAGGGCGTGCCTTCCCCATCTCTCCCACAGGTCAGGAGAGTGTGGGGGGTTAAAAAATTCTGACACTTCCGCAAAATATATCACTTTTGCACGAGTGTGCTTTGCGTTGAATTGAAATAAAATCACATTTCAGAGAATCTGTCTGGGTTGGGAGGGCAAGTTAGTGCCAGAATTAGTGCCTGTTAATCCCAAAGCCCTGTATTCTTCAATACTGAAGAGAGGGTACTGTCGGGAGCCGAGCTAGCAGCTAAGCTCATCCTGACCTCTGGCTGTGCCGATGTCGCCAAGATGTCGGGGAGTCAAACCTGCAGCTAGGTAAATTATCACCTCTGGCTGTGCTGTTACCGCCAGGATATGCTAAAGGCAAGGACATTTGTTCACAGCCACTGTCCGGAATTGCTTTGCTATGTCCCCACCTTGCTATGTCCGCTGGAGTAGATTCCTATGTTAATCAACCTTGTCCTGTGTTTACTGTAATCAAATGTTGCAAACTTCAAAGACTCTTTATGTTCTGGAATTTTAACAATCCTATGCTATTCCCTGGTTCCAAAACTGCATATAAGCTGGGAGTTGGAATAAACTTAGCTGCAGTCTTGAGGTTCAACCTTACGGCTGTAGACCTCCCGTACCCCATCTTTGTCTCTTGTCTTTTTTCTCTTGCCTTATTTTTCCTTTTCCGTATCCCTGCCGCCCCTCAGTCAGGATTTCTGTTCCCCTGCCGGCTGGCCCGGCAGGTTTGGCGCCTGGAACAGGGACTTGAAGACCTGGGATCGACGGCAGGTGACCCCCGCTCAGGTAAGGACGTCCGAATAGTTGAGAAGGAGAGCGGGAGGAGAGTGTATCGTCGGGAGTAATAAATTATGGGACAAGGTAATAGCCGCACGCTATACGTGCAGGCCCTCAAAGGCATGCTACATACCCGGGGAGTGAAAATTGGCCAAAGTCAGTTAGAACGTTTCTTTCATTTTGTTGAGGAAGCATGCCCTTGGTTCCCGGAGGAAGGAACCATTAACTTAGAAACTTGGCGAAAGATAGGGAAAAAGATTCAGGAGTATTATGATTTAAATGGCCCTGAGAAAATCCCAGTGGATGCCTTTATTCTCTGGAATCTGGTCCGAGATTGTTTGGATCCTAGACATGAACGGGTTAGATTTGATCAGTCCATCAGAGAAACTGAACAGGGGCCTGATGAACATCACCCAGCCCCCGGAACTTATGCAGCTGCCCGGGAAGAGCTGAGTAAATTAGTAAGATCTGAACCCACTGGGCTAGATACTAAGGAAGACTCAGATGGCTCAGACTCTGAGGAGAAATTATGCAATGAGCCTACTGTAGACAGATTAACTCATGTTGAGAAAATGCTGGAATCAACCATAACCCTGTTGTCCCAGCTTCAGCCAGGACAACAAACTCCTGCAAAGTTAGAAACTTGTGGGCCCCCACCCACAATCGTGGCGGACTTTGATCCTTTCCCACCACCCCCACCGCCTGCTATTGTCTCACTGCCAGTACCATCTCAGCCAGAGCTGTTAAAGGCGCCTGGCCCTCCGAGCGGTGAACTCCTTTTTGGGTCAAGTCCTAATCCTTCCCCTAAGCGTAGTGCCCTGCAACTCTCCCTGGCGCAGGCTGCTCATGAAGGGGAGGACATTTCTGGTTTTCAATTATTCCCAGTAAGGAGGACTGAAGATAACGAAGCAGTCCACCAGCCTTTGCCATTTAAACAAGTAAGTGATCTGAAGAATGCTTGTGCTCAATACGGCCCTACAGCGCCATTTACTCAAGTTATTCTTGATACCTTGGCTGCTAAAACTTTATGCCCAAATGATTGGAAACAGTTAGCTAAGGCTTGTCTTAGTGGAGGAGATTACTTGCTATGGAAGTCTGAATTTGTAGATCAGTGTCAGGCTACAGCAGAGACTAACAGAGCAAATAATGTGCCTGCTTCATTTACGGAGCTGGCTGGGGAAGGTGATCATGCTAGCACCGAGACCCAGTTAGATTACGCCCCGGACGTTTACGATCAGATAAGTGCTGCCGCTAAACGTGCCTGGAGTAGACTTCCTAACTCTAGTAGGACTGAAGACCTCTCCAAAATTAGACAGGGGTCAGATGAGCCTTATCAAGACTTTGTCTCTCGGTTATTGGAGGCGACAAGTCGTCTGATCCGAGATGAGGGTGCCGGCAAGATCCTTGTACAACAATTGGCTTATGAGAATGCTAATGCAGCCTGCCAAGCAGCCATCAGACCTATTAAGAGAAAGGGAGAAATAACTGACTATATACGGCTTTGTGCAGACATTGGCCCATCCTATATGCAGGGCCTCACGCTGGCTGCAGCGCTCCAGGGGCAGACTGTAACTGAGTTCTTGCGCACCCCCCGCACAGGGGAAAAAGGAAAGGGACATCTGCGCACTGCTGGGCCTCCTGGCAGCTGTTTTTCCTGCGGACAAATGGGCCACTTAATGGCTCACTGCCCTAACCAGGAAAGGAGAGCTAAGCCTGGAACTTGTCCCCATTGTAATAAAGGGAAGCATTGGGCTAGGAAATGTAGATCTACTTTTGTTAACTCTGGCCGCCCGATTTCGGGAAACTGGCAGAGGGGCCAGCCCCTGGCCCCGCAGAGAAATTTTGGGGCGGCCCCTTCCTTCCCCCAACCTCAGGCCCATCCCCCAACAACTCGCAGTTACAATCAGTTTCCTGCCTCCTCCGAGCTACGCCAGGGAGTGCAGGACTGGACCTCTGCTCCTCCACCAGCTCAGTACTGACTCCGGAGATGGGAGTCCAGGCCCTCCCTACAGGAGCCATTGGCCCCCTACCGAGGGGATCCGTTGGCTTGCTGTTAGGCCGCAGTAGCTCTGCGCTGAGAGGCCTGCATATTATTCCAGGAGTGATAGATCAGGACTATACTGGAGAAATAAAAATCATGGCTTCAGCGCCTGTTAGTGTTATCTCTATCCCTGCAGGACAAAGAATTGCTCAGCTCATCCTTATTCCTTTAATTTCAGTCGGTGCATCAGCCACCCCGAACCCGAGGGGAGAAAGGAGTTTTGGGTCCTCAGACATATTTTGGGTTCAAAACATAAAACGGGAGAGGCCCGAGCTTACAATTTATATACAAGAAAAGCCCTTCCGAGGTCTGTTAGATACAGGAGCAGATGTGTCTGTGCTAGCCAAGAGACATTGGCCTTCCAACTGGCCTCTTACTGCGTCTCTTACATCCCTGCAGGGGATTGGCCATGCCACAGACACCCAACAAAGCAGTGCCATCCTTAACTGGAGAGATGGTGAGGGGCATTCTGGGACTTTCCAGCCTTTTGTATTAGATCATTTGCCCATAAATTTGTGGGGCAGAGATATTATGGAAAAAATGGGAGTCTATTTGTTTAGCCCTAGTGACGCAGTCACTCGTCAACTCCTAAGTCAAGGGCTACTGCCCTCAGGAGGATTGGGAAGTCATCAGCAAGGTATTAGAGAACCCATTCAACCTCAGCCCCGACCTCCTAGACAAGGGCTGGGATATTTTTAATGGGGGTTGCTGCTCGTCCTGTCCCTCATGCCGATCCTATCACATGGTTATCAGACACTCCGGTGTGGGTGGATCAGTGGCCCCTATCAATTGAAAAGATTGTTGTTGCCCAACAGCTGGTGCAGGAACAGCTGGACTTGGGCCACATTGCTCCTACTACTTCCCCATGGAATTCACCTATTTTTGTTGTTAAAAAGAAATCTGGCAAATGGAGACTCCTACAGGATCTCCGGCGAGTGAATGCCACCATGGAACTTATGGGGGCATTACAACCAGGCTTGCCCTCTCCTATGGCAATTCCTCAAAATACATACAAAATTATAATTGACTTAAAAGATTGTTTTTATACCATACCTCTTGCTCCTCAAGATTGCAAACGCTTTGCGTTTAGTGTCCCCTCTACAAATTTTAAAGAACCCATGAAAAGATACCATTGGCTAGTGTTACCCCAAGGCATGGCAAACAGCCCCACTTTGGGTCAAAGCTTTGTGGCACGGGCTCTCTCTTCTACTCGCCAAAATTTTCCTTCTGTTTATATTATTCACTACACAGATGATATTTTGTTGGCTCACTTAAACCCTGAAGTAGTACTGCCTTTGGACAGTTAAAGCAAGATCTCACCTCTTTTGGGTTAATAATAGCTAGTGAAAATGTGCAAGAGCATCCTCCATATACTTATCTTGGTCATATTTTGGGTCCTTATTATTTTACTAGCCAGAAATTACAGATTAAGACTTCTCATTTACGTACTTTGCATGATTTTCAAAAATTCCTGGGAGATATTAATTGGCTTCGCCCTTATCTTAAATTGTCCACAGCTGAATTAAAACCCTTGTTTGATCTATTAAAGGGGGACCCTGACCCTACATCTCCCAGAGAAATAACAACTGAAGCAGCAGAAGCCTTGAGCATAGTAAATTCTGCCATTTCTTCCCAACATATAAATTATATTGATTACTCAGCCCCTTGGGAAGCTTATATTTTAACTACACCTCATTCTCCAACAGCGGTCCTCTGGCAGAAGGGACCCCTTTTGTGGCTTTCCTTGCCTGCTACTCCTTCAAAAGTGTTAACTCCTTATTATGAATTGGTAGCCACCTTAGTCCATATGTGCCGTGTGGAATCTTGTAAGTATCTTGGACGAGATCCACAGGTTATTTATATCCCCTATACTTTGCAGCAGCAAGAATGGCTTTATATTCATTGTGATTCCTGGGCCATTGCTTGGGCCAATTTTGTGGGCACAATTTCACATCATTATCCCTCTAACAAGTTACTTCACTTTGCCTCTTCTTACACTTTTATATTTCCTCAGATTGTATCTTTATCTCCTCTTTCTATGGCTGCCTTGGTGTTTACAGACGGATCCTCTAATGGAACAGCAGCTCTTACTATTGATGGTGAAACTAGATCTTGGGACACTGGGCTTTCTTCTGCCCAGGAAGTTGAACTTCAAGCAGTTTTAGAGGCCCTTACTCTTTTACCTACTAAAGCCTTTAATTTATATTCAGATAGTCATTATGTTATTCGAGCCCTTCAGGTCATTGAAACTGTCCCTTTTCTTGGTACAGCTAATTCCACTATCCAAACTCTTTTTCGCCAGATACAACTTCTTCTTCGCTCTCGCACCTGTCCGTGTTTTTTTGGATTTATACGTGCTCATACTAAGCTTCCTGGACCATTAAGTGAGGGCAATGCTGTTACGGATGAGGCTACCCAAATTTTTCTTTCTCAAATTGACTTGGCAAAGCAATCACATGCTGCCCACCATCAAAACAGTCGTGCCTTACGTCAACAATTTCATATTATTCGTGAGGCAGCTCGTCAAATTGTAAAAACTTGTCCCAACTGTGCTACCTTCCTGCCTGTGCCCTCCAATGGGATTAATCCCCGAGGCTTAGTGGCTAATCATGTTTGGCAAATGGATGTTACCCACATCCCCTCTTTTGGACGGCTCCGCTTTGTCCATGTTACAATAGACACTTACTCTAATTTTATTATGGCTACTCCTCTTAGCGGGGAAGCTGGCAAACATTGTATCTCCCATGCCTTACGCTGCTTTGCTACTATGGGACTTCCTAAACAAATTAAAACTGATAATGGTCCGGGATATGTTGGACGAGCTTTTCAAACTTTTTGCAAATCTTATCAAATTGTTCACTCTACAGGAATCCCCTATAATCCTCATGGTCAAGGAATTGTCGAACGGGCCAACGGTTTGTTAAAACACCAAATTTCTAAATTAAAAGGGGGGGAACTATACCCCTTCTCTCCTGTTAATATACTTTCTCATGCTTTATTCGTACTAAATTTTTTAAATTTGGATTGCAATGGCCACTCCGCAGCACAGCGGTTCTGGGAAAAGAGAGAGCAAAGAGCTTTTGCTCAAGTTAAGTGGAAAGATCCTCTAACAAGTGCTTGGCACGGGCCCGATCCGGTATTGACATGGGGTCGAGGACATGTCTGTGTTTTTTCACAGGATGAAAATGATGCCCGCTGGCTACCTGAGCGTTGTGTTCGGATTGTGGAAACTCATCAGAACGGTACAAGCGCTGACCCACTGGGCTTATGTGCCAGATCCACCGATTGTGCACCCTGCGACCTGGGAGGAAGCTGAGGTGTTCGTCCATGTCAACAGATCAGCGTACGGTACAGCTCCAGACCCTTTTGTCCAACACGTTAAAATGGGAGATTTTGCAGCTTCTGGCATTGGAACCCCTTTATGTTTTACAACTGAATCCAACAGTTATATTCCAGGCTGTACTGTAATGCAATCCATAAATCATAGAATTTGGATTCCTGATAATAGTCAAGTATATAATATACAAATGACTTCATTGCCTACTGGGTTCCCTGTAAGTGCCAATTCTACCTCATCCTTCATTATACCTCGCTGCATCAACTCCTCTCAAATTGTAGAATCCACGGGAGAACTGCACCCTGTAAAGTGTAGACATGATCACCCTTTTATAACCAATATTTCAGGAACTAATTCTCAGCTGATGGACTGGTCTGGAGCTAATCTCACCAATAAATTCAACCCAGGTCTGTGGTGGATGAATGGACGCCCTCAACGCCATGTCTGGATGTTAGTGGCTGCTCTGAATAATATCTCCTGGCCCACTTCTACTTCTTTAAAAAATATTATGAGTTGTGTAACACCCCCTTATGCTATTATGTATGGACCTTTTAATATTTCTATAGGAGCCATGTACTTCGATGTTACCTGCACTAACTGTTCTTTTACAAATTGCTTGTATAGTGGTCTTACTGATTCTGTAATTATTATTAAGCAACCACCATTTGTTATGCTTCCTGTAAACTTATCTGAAGCTTGGTATGAAGAAACAGGTATTCAAGTGTTAAAACATTTAAAAGAACTTATGCGCCCTAGACGATTTGTAGGGCTATTAATAGCAGGAATTTTAGCCTTTATTTCCTTAGCTGCCTCTGCTGCAGCGGCTACTGTGGCTTTAACACAAAATGTGCAGCTCACCATGTTAATCAGCTTGCTCATAATACCACGCAAGCCCTGCACTTTCAAGGCAGGATTGATGATAAGGTAGAACAAAAATTAGAAGCATTGTATGAATCTGTGTTGTCTCTGGGAGAACAAATTCGTGCCTTACAAACTTTGCAACGGGTGCGCTGTCATGCTGGGTTTGACTTTATTTGTGTGACCCCCCATAAGTATAATGGGTCAAGCTATCCTTGGGAACAAGTTGTAGCACATTTAAATGGTATTTGGCACCATAATAACTTGTCCTTAGATCTCTTTCAACTCCATAGACAAATAGCCGGACTAGAACAGGCTCCGCCTTTGGACTTTAAAGTGGCAGAAACAGCAAAAGAACTGTTTGAACAACTTCAACAGTATGTCCCTTCCTTAACTAACGTTAAGGGGCTGCTAATGACATTGCTCGGCCCAGGGATACTTTTGCTGATGGCTTGCCTATGTCTTCCTTGCATTGTACGCATATTGCAAAACTCTTTCATGAGTTTAGCCAGCCAGCTGCATAAGGTCAAGCTCCAAGTAAATGAATTTCCCCCAAGAGGAACCGCAGCCAGAGACGGGTATGAGGCGGTGCCAGCCTTAGACCGACCTAAGACAGGGCCTTCAGCACTGCTCTGAAGTTGTTCCCCAAGACGGGTAAGGCGGGCTGGGGCACCCACCCCACCTAAGACAGGCGGGTTCGCTTCTTTTAATAAAAAGACGGGGGAACTGTCGGGAGCCGAGCTAGCAGCTAAGCTCATCCTGACCTCTGGCTGTGCCGATGTCGCCAAGATGTCGGGGAGTCAAACCTGCAGCTAGGTAAATTATCACCTCTGGCTGTGCTGTTACCGCCAGGATATGCTAAAGGCAAGGACATTTGTTCACAGCCACTGTCCGGAATTGCTTTGCTATGTCCCCACCTTGCTATGTCCGCTGGAGTAGATTCCTATGTTAATCAACCTTGTCCTGTGTTTACTGTAATCAAATGTTGCAAACTTCAAAGACTCTTTATGTTCTGGAATTTTAACAATCCTATGCTATTCCCTGGTTCCAAAACTGCATATAAGCTGGGAGTTGGAATAAACTTGGCTGCAGTCTTGAGGTTCAACCTTACGGCTGTAGACCTCCCGTACCCCATCTTTGTCTCTTGTCTTTTTTCTCTTGCCTTATTTTTCCTTTTCCGTATCCCTGCCGCCCCTCAGTCAGGATTTCTGTTCCCCTGCCGGCTGGCCCGGCAGGGGGAACAGCTGTAGGAGAGGGAGAATGGGAGGGGAAGGAAAGTGGTGAAGGCATAGAGAGAAATAGGAGAAGAGGAGTAGGATCAAAGACAAACTGAAAGTCAGTGCAAGGAATTAGCATAGGGGTAGGGCACTTGCATAGAATTCCTGAGGTTCAGGGTTCAATTCCTCAGTTAGGGCTAAAGATAGGTTACGGCAAGTAGAACCGGGCAGAGGTAGGACAGGGTTGAGGTAGAATGGAGTAGGACAACGTGGGACAGGCAGAGTATGAAGGAGCCAGGGAGCAGTGAAAGTGGGCACTGCTAGACTTCCCTGGGACCTGGCCTCCTGTTTCAAGATAAGTCATTGGGTTGTGGTGAGAATTGGCACAGACAATAGATAAAGACATATGTTTGTTCAGTATGAAGATGGTAATGACTACCATGATGATAGTGGTGATGGTGATGGTGATGTTGATGGTGTTAATTGTGGTATTGGTGGTGATGATGAGGCCAGTGCTGGTGGATATACAGATCATGTTGGTGATTTTGTTATTCTACTGGAGATAGTGGAGATGGTTATGATGGTGGATTGACACAGAATGATCTACTGATTCTTAGCTTGTCCTATGTGTGTCAATACCCTGCTTTAGTGGGCCCAGATCCCCTCCCCTCCATTGCACATTGGTTCTTTAAAGGGTTTCTATGGAGCAAGAAGAAGAAGAGTGCAGTTTGCAGAGGCAGAACCAAGGTCGCCAGGTGTTGGTGGAGTCAGGAATTGGCAATCACAAGTGATATGACAGGACCTCATACTGGAGCCAAATGGACATTATTTCTATGTAATAGATGCTGATTTCTGTCTTCTCAGTGAGGCACAAACTGCAGGCAGAATAGAAACTACCTCCAGGTGCCAGTCGCCAAGAGATTTTCGCTATGGGAGACAGGCCACAGGAGCTAGGATACAGTTAGGAATGAGGATGCTCTTTTCTGGATGTAGACATTGCAGTCAGGAGGAGGTGAGATGGTTGCTGTGATGGTCATTTTTTTCCTGCAATGGAGAGATAGGATATGAGGAGAGATGATGATAACTATGTAATAGATATATATTGGGGAAAGAGAGGTCAAGAGCAAATCTACACTAGACAAAGTGACCCAAAGTTCAATTGAAAAGGAAAGGGAGGAACTATTTTCCCTTTCACACCTAACAGGCAGAAAGTGAATATTGGTTATAGAAATGAACTGTGGTCTGCATTTTGAAGGCACATTTGATCAAATCTCGACCACTACAGCTTTAAGTACTGAGAATCCCCACCCCAAGCAAGGTGGAGGAGTAGAAAAATTCTCTTGAATTTAGTTGGAAGTAATTTGCTATTTGATGTTGAATTTTCCTGCATACCTTTCCCCAGAATATTGTCTATGTATTTTTGACCTTGGTCCTGGGTTTATTTGTTTGTGTGTTTCTTTGTGCCAGTTCTGGCACCTAGCTGTTGTGCTCAATGCCAACACTCTATGACATGAACCACAAGTCTGCATTTGGTTCTTTTGGAGGTTAACTAGAGATGGGAGTCTGAAGGACATCCTGCCCTTACAGGTCTTTAATTGTGATCCTCAGATTTCAGACTTTCAGTGTACCTAGGATTCTAGAGGTGAAAAATACTCTCATTCTTTGCTGCTGAAAAACAAGATCTTCTTACTTGTGCTTTTCCAAACTTTTTATTTTTGATGAATTGATACAATAAATAACAGGTAGTAAGTGATTATTTCACACCTTAGGAGTTTTCTTTCAAGCATTTATAAAAACATGATCAGGTTCTAGTTCTTTCCAGGCTGAACAGACTCCAGAATTCTTATAGTGTGTTCACGGGATACATGAATCTCAAAAGCATTCAGAATCTCCTGGGGCTCCAGAGATGTGGTTGAAATGAAAAGCTCAGGCCCACTCTGTCTGGTCCACTCAAAATTAATGTGCATTACGTGTATCCTGGGGAATACACTTATGTCCTGGCTTTCATTTCTGATGCTGTGAAGAGGTGCCAGACTACACAGGCAAATCAGAAAGGCCAAGAAGTTCCTCCTCTGTGACTACCCAAGAACCATCATGCTCCAGATTATATAATTGGAACTTCGGTTCAGGAAAGTAATCTCCACCTATTTGGATCTTCTGCATTGTCCACATTTCTGTCAATGAGTGCCAACCCAGAAAGTCCCTCTGCAAATCTCTCAGGGTCAATATCCTTTGGGACTTCATTGCTGTCCAGAGGAGCAGGATAGAGCCCTTGTCTCAAATGGCCCATCCTAGCCATATGCCTTAGGAGGTACTGTTAGGTCTGACCTGAAAACTGGAGTAACTAAATATAGGTTTTAATGTTAAAATTATAACTGATTCTAAACCTGGTGATGACTCCATGCTAGAGGGCTGCACCCCCACCCGTGAGACTAGTTTCTTGTACTTTGACATTTAAAAATATAGGGAGCCCGAATTCCACTCTGTACCTGGGTAGCAACCATGGTAAGCGCAGGAAAAAACATGATCATAGTCACAGACTATAGAAATAGCCATAATCGTAGTAGAAATGCCATGTTAATGTTGTGTTGGTTTACTTATGATTGAGTACTGGATTGTTTTAGCCTGCTCAAGCTTGCTTAGTAGTAATGGGAAAACATGGTAGCAATTGTTAAAATAAAGTTGATACTAGGTCAGGCTCACCACAAAATTCTGCTTCTGTAAACGGCTGGCTTAACCCATTTGTGACTTGCTCTACCCCGTACAATTAACCCCCTGTAGTCAGTTCTGATATCTAGTCCATTTCCTGTTATCAAAGCCAAACTAGTTAGCTGAAAGTGTAGACAGACAATAGAAATAGGACAAGACTTGCTTGCTAAATGCCATCCAATCAAGTATCTGCCAAGTTTGAAATACCCTGGTCCTGTTGTAATCGCAATAAAATCCCTGCCTATCTGAGGGTCGGGACCCTCAGTCCCCGATCCAATGTGTCGTTGATGGTTGAGAGTCTATGCTCAAGCTTGCAATAAAGACTCTTGTGTGTTTGCATCATAATCGGCTCCTTGGGGATAGGAAATCTAGTCATAACAGTACTGCAGGGCAGGCAAGGAAATGTGGTTTCCATAGAAAAAACGCACAACCACACACACACACACACACACACACAGATAAGTTTAACTAGCCAGATGTGAAACAGAGTGTCTCATGAAGATGCTTCATGAATGGATGTCCTCTAATAGCGGCTTCTTTAGGAAGCTTAAGCTGAAGTCCTGGCTCCTGTGTGGGTGGCAAGGCAATCTCTTCCCAGCCACATGCATGTGTTTGAAATAAGAGTTAAGCACATTTTGTCCTCAGCACCAAGAATAAACCTGGCCAGGAGAAAGGAAGTCAGATGACAACCCCACAAAGGCAGGAAGTGCTGAGAATTCAAGTAGAAAAGGACACAACTCCCACCACAGGCCAGCTGCAGCAGAGACAAGTATTTCCAAGGGGAAAGGGGATTGATGATGGAGACATAGAGAAGGCGGATGGCAAAACCAACCAATCCTTGTCTACCATGCTCCCTCAGGTAACCCCCTAGGCCCCAAAGCTGGAAGAAGTACTTCCCCAAAGCAAAAGGGCAAGTGCTTCAATTCCTGAGGGTTAAAGTCCATGGCCATGGAGCCTTTGCTCAAACCTTTCCAGATCCTGGCATCCCAGGGTCTGCACCCATCTTCCACCTATTTTGTTTTTTAAGTTGAGCAAGTGCAAATCAGCCTGGACCTAGAATAAAGGGGGAGTTAAATAGCTCAGAAGGAATGGCAGAGAAAGAAACACCAAAAACAATGAATACAAAAATGCCCAAGAAATAACAAAAGAAGTGCTGCCACCACATTTCCTGGGTTAAATCCCTGTAGGTAATGGAGAACTAAGGCAGCAAAGTCTGCGGGATCCTCAGCCTTTAGGGTAGAGTGGTCAATATCAAATATCTGTCCCTGAAACTGTATAATGACCAGAGCTCAAATTATCATGGGACCAGATTTTCTTGATAATGATGCTGAATATTGATCCAAGTCACAGTTTTCATTATATATAAGAGGGGTAACACAAATGTATTGATAATTAGCATTGCAAGTCATTTTAATGGGGGTCTTCACCAGTTTTACCTGAATATTAACATACAGCATGTCTGTTTCCAAGGCATCCATACATTCCACAATCTTTTTATCTAGTAGCGCTGAGTCTCAAGGGCACTAGAAAATATTTTTAGCCAAAGTATTAACATTCATGGTTTGGGTAAAGAACCACAGTTGAAGCAGTTGCACTACCAATAAGAGGTATATAGCAATAATGCTGGCAATCAGTATTCTCAAAAAATCTATGTGAGCATCTAAGAGATTTCTGAACCTCAACAGGCAATTGAGGCCCAACGTCAATATACCATGATTCCATCAACTTTACAGGCAACATAAGACAAGGGGGCACATAGTTACAAATACTGTACATGCTCCAGGATGTATAAAATTGCTTTTGGAGTTAGTAAGAACACAGTTTTGCAGGAAGCATGAAACACAACCCCACCCTTTACAACCATAACTGATCCAACTACCAGCATGTTAAGGATGCATAACACAAGTTTGCAAGTAAATGACACAAAGTCAGGGGATGGGATAGGTCCCTGGAACAAAGGTTACAGGAAGATAAAAGGCATTAGTCCAAGTAGGCCTCAAGGGCATCAGCCAGTCTCCATATATCAGAGTGAGCTTGTCCATGTGGGCTGACAATGATGGTGGCTGGAAAGATGCTGTTGATCATGTCACATCTCTGGGACCAGTCCTACAATGCATAGTAGGGGATTCCCCACCACTGGAACAGTGGACAAGATGTCAAATCCACAGGCCCTCCAGACAATCCAGGCTGGTCAATGGCAGCTGCCAAAACCTCTGGGCATAGTGGAAGCCAGGTGGGGCAAACAGCAGCTCCTGTCAAAGCAACTCTAGAAGTGTTATGCATAAGCTCCATCTTTTTTCATCTAAATATCTATTTCCTCCTGAAGAAAACAAGGCCATAGTCTATCCCTGTATACATTACCATATGTGTATGTTCTACTACATGAAAACATCCATGTATGCTGTCCATGGACATGCAAACAGGTGGGGTAGCAGACAGCTCTCTCCAATTTATAAGCTTATAATATGGTTCATGAAATCCAACACTCTTTCCCCCAAATGCTGCCTTTGGCATTAATAAACACACTAATAGATGGTTCCCCCAAATCACTGGACAGGCAAGGAGGGGCAGGGCAGGCAATTAGGCCCAGTGGACTTCAGCAGGCACTTGGGCTCAAGTTATCAAGGCCAGCATAGTAACGAAAATGGTTTTAGGTGAGAAGTTCTTTCACTATCTCCTGACTCTTGGAGGATAGGGTCTTTATTTGCCCCCAAGTTGGGAATGGAGCCCTCTGGATGCAGGTTTGAGGCACGCACTCCTTTAAGCCCATCTTTTGGAACAACCGACAGTCTCAGCATGGTCAACAAGCTGGGCTGGAAACCACCTCGGCAACTCCACATCCTGTAAAAACACAAGCAAATTCTTGGCTCCATCGTAAGAAGGCATCAGGACCATAACAGACTCCTGTCAAAGGATCTTTCCATCACATCATTGCTGTTGGCATGGCAACTTTCTCCCATCGGTGCAGTGAAGTAGTGAAGTCATCCTTGGAGACAGTTAAGAAATTTGAAACACAAATAGATATAATAGTATATGGTAAAGTCTTCCGAGTAGCATATTCCCCTTTTAATTTTTGGAATTTCCTTTTTTAAAGTGCCATAGGCTCGCTTGACAATGCCTTGTCCTTGTACATTGTAGGCAATGCCAGTGGTTAGAGTAATAATGTAGTTGTGACCACAATGTTTTAAAGGCCTGAGAAGTATAGGCAAAGCCATTATCAGTTTTAATTTGTTGAGGCAAATCCATAAAGGCAATAGCCATAAATAAATGCGCGGCAACATTTTTATAAGACTTTTTGTGTGAAATGAAGCAAAAAGCAATCCAGAGTAAGTGTCCACAGAAATATGAACATAGGATAAACCACCAAAAGAAGGGATATGGGTCACATCCATTTGTCACAATTGTTTAGGCAGAAAACCCCATGGGTTAACCCTGACGGTGGGAATAGCAAGAGTAAGTGGACAATGGCCACACTGGAGAACAATAGTATGAGATTGCTCATGTGTTAATTTAAGGTGCTTAGGAAGGGTGGCTGTATTTTGATGAAATTTTTGATGGGCATCATGTGTAGCATTAACAGAAATTGAATAAGCATGGCAATACAAGGAAACTTATTAGGAAGGACATTGTTATACATTAAATGTCCAGACAAAAGAGAATGTGCACATATATAACAAATATATATAGGAGTTGTGTGCTGCAACAGTTGTTGGAGGGAAGAAAAAAGGTGCAGCAGCTCCTCATCTGAAGTAAGAATAATGACATCCTGGATGCGCTGTAAAGCAGAAACAACATATTGACTGAGTACAAATTTATAGTAAAAGAATACTGTTGTAAAGCCCAAATGGTGGCCAACAGCTCCACGCTTTGTGTAGATGTGCTATTATATTGAACCTGTGTGGTGGACGTATGATGAGGGCAGTGTAACCAAAGCCCTACTTTTTAAAATTTTTAGACCTATCAATAAACACATTGGGAACATTAGCAATAGGTTTGGGGAAAATAAAGGAGCAGGCAGTACCATAGTGACCATCAGCAAACTGCAATAATGGTGATGCGGGCAAGTGAAAAAGTACCTGCCCAGGAAATTTGGCCATTGCAATTTGCCATTCCAAGGAAGTTTGTAAAAATTCATTCCTAGTCATGAGCAGGCCTAAGGCATCAGGCTCATGCCCATTCAACTGAATATAAAGCCTGCCTCCCTTAGAAATAAGTGAGGAAATTAAAGTAATCAAAGGGTTAATTGCACTCATAGACTGTAAAGCCAAAAGTATCCATTCAATGGGAGCATCCTGCCAAGGAACAGCATTAGGGAATTTACTAGAATTTAAAATACATAAAACAATGGGTTAGGAATAATCTATGCATAGAAGTTGGGCCTCACCAATTGCACACTCAATAACTTTCAATGCCTCAACCACTTTAGGTGTAAGTATTCTTGGAGAGGCTGGGTTAGAGTCTCCCTGTAAAATCTGGAAAATAGGTTGTAAATGTTTGGAAGTAATTTTTAGTGAGGGGTGAATCCAATTAATAACCCTCAGTAACTTTTTTTTTCCATTCATACAACTTGTATTCCACTTACATGAACTTAATACACGTGTTCTTCGCAATTATGCTTGGATTGCTCATGAAAATTTCATAAGACATTAAACAAAGCTAGCCATCATCTCAAGTTATTTCCCTATTAACTATTTTTACAGCACATGCATGTTAGGCAAATATCAAAAGAAAATCACAAAAGCAAAAAAGTAAATCTAAAAAAAAGGTTAAATATATGGGGTTTTTGTTTACTGCTGTGCTTGATAGACATGAATAGTGAATACCAAGCAGTTCATTTTTACTGCATCTTTACTTTTAAATTTGTTCTTAGGTTGCCTAAAACCTTTAAATACAAATAAAATGTGTAGCAAAAATAATGAGAGCAAATAGCAGATAACTTTACAAATAATGGAATGTGAACCGTTTCTGCCCTTATCTGGAGTTAATTGGGTCACAACTTTGTCCAAAGAACACTTCTGGTGCTATAGTCAAAGGTGTGCATACTGAGATAAGACTCTTCCACAGAAATACATGATTCCAACATGCAATATCCGTGGAATACCTGTTTGTACCACAGCCTTGCAAGTGTTCCAAACCTTTAAAGTACCCACAATATCTACACCTGTGACTGGGGCTGATTTTCCCTTTTATTCCCCACCAGTACAAACCAAAATGTAGGCAGTTTTCTTTTTTTTTTTTTTCTTTTTGCCAGTCCTGGGCCTTGGACTCAGGGCCTGAGCACTGTCCCTGGCTTCTTCCTGCTCAAGGCTAGCACTCTGCCACTTGAGCCACAGCGCCGCTTCTGGCCGTTTTCTGTATATGTGGTGCTGGGGAATCGAACCTAGGGCCTCGTGTATCCGAAGCAGGCACTATTGCCGCTAGGCTATATCCCCAGCCCCGGCAGTTTTCTTTACTTCGACATGGAAGCAGTTTTAACACTGGCCCTTATTGGGCCGCAATGTACCAAAAATACTATGCCAAACATTTATAACTTGTATAAAAATTCCACATCCCCATATTGGCCTCCTCAAGATGAAAACAGATAACTCCCCAAATGTTAACTGGCTGTACTCACCTAATATTAAACATAAAAAACACATGGGAAATATAGAAATTCAAATAGAAGTAACATAAACCTGTCATAAATCGTAAACAAAAAACTATTTGTGGGACAGCATGGATGACAAATGATCTACTGTGTAAATTTTAGAATGAGGCAGACAAAAGTTGAAAGGCCAATTAATTTTCCCCTCTTACTCCTGCTTCCGCTTCGTATCCTTGGGTCTCTGATGTCCACAATGTCAAGTTGTCTTTCAGTAACTGCTTTATTAGTGTGCTGTCTTTGTAGGACACTTCACTTAATGTATCAAGTTCAGCAATTGCTTCATGAAAAGCTGTCTTTGCAAGAGAGCACTGCTTTCTCTGGGGAGTTCAGAATCTCATAATAGAACACCGAGAAGTTAAGGGCCAGAACCAATCTGTTAGGATGCATTGGTTGCATTTTCTTTTTGCTAATTTCAAAAGCTTCTTGGTATGCTTGTTGTGACTGATCCACAATACATTTCTTGTCATCACTGGCAGCAACCTCAGCCAAGTAGCAGTAGTACTCTCACTTCATTTTCAAATAGAAGACTTTGCTCTCTGCTTGTGAAGCATTAGGGATCAAGAACTTTTCCAAAAGAGACAGTACATCATTGTAGATATCTCTTAGTTCAGTCTCAATTTTCTCTCTGTATTCTCGGGTCATATGCTGCTTTTTCTCAGCACCTTCCTTCTTTTGCTCAATACTTGAATCGACCCTCCAAGATGACCTACGGGCTCCTACAACATTTTTCTAAGCAACTGAGAGACGATTCCTTTCCTCATTAGATAATTCACCTCCTTGCTCAGTTACAGACTTCATGCCGGCTGCCATGTCATCGTATCATTAAGCCTGCTTGGCGAGTTTGGGTATCTGCACCAGCTCATTTTTATCCATGACTGGATGTCCCAAGTGGGTGGCGGAGGATGGACAGGGGTTCAGCAGTCTCTGGGCTGCAGCGACAGCAGCGGTGAAGCTGAAACTCTGTCCCTCACCTAGTAACTTTTGAAAATCGTTAAGAGTTTGCAACTGTTCAATCCTTATTTTTAGCTTTTGGGGAGTGACTCCTGCTGGAGATGTGATAACCTAAATATGAAAGAGAATGTCGTCTCTGAACTTTCTTAGGGTCACAATCAGGTTATACAGCCATATTGACTAGTGCATATCCTGGAAAATTAGATTAATTTGTTCTTCAGTGGATGCTCCAATTAGGATATCATCCATGTAATGAATTACATAGGCAGAGGGATATTTTTTACATATGGGCCATATGGCCTTGTCCACAAATAGCTGGCATAACGTGGGGCTGTTGGCTATTCCCTGAGGCAGCACTGTCCATTCATATCTCTCATAGGGCTGAATCATAATAATGCTGGGAACAGAAAAGCAAAATTTTCTCCCATCCCCTGGATATATAGGTATGGAAAAAAAAAGAAATCTATTAAATCCAATAACAATAGGGGAAAAGATAAGGGAATAGCTGTTGGTGAGGGCTTGCCAGGTTGTATAGTACGCATAGGAAACATAGCCTTATTATCCTCTCTTAATTCCTGGAAAGGTCTCCATTTTTAATTTTATTTTTAAGTATAAAATATAGGAGTATTCCAGAAAGTAGTAGAAGGCTTAATATGGCCTTGTAACAAATACTCATGAACAAGAGCCTTGACAGCTTCAAGTTTTTCCTTAGGTGATAGCCACTGACGTACCCATTTTCCAACCTGTAGGTTATACATGTAAAGCTGATATTATCAGTGGTCCTGTAGAAAAGCCAAACCGTGTCTGTTTGGGTTTGCAACAGGCTGGTAAGGTTCCAACTTTCTTTCCCTTGCAGTACCAGACCTGACATCCCATCATTCCCTTGATTAAGCATTTGTTGAGTAACAACTGGGCTTGGACTGTGGATGTAAGCACCCATCTGAGATAGCACAACACGGCCACACAGATTTACTGGGAAATCAGGCAGAACAAAGGGTTGAAAAGTGCCTGAATGACCCTCCTTGTTTAGCCACTATAGCATGGGAGAAATCCTTTGAGTAACTTTGCACATACCTATAACATGCAGCAGGGTGAAGTTATCCTCTTTTGGCCATGAGGAGGGCCAGTGTAGACCTGATATGATAGAAGCATCAGCGCCGGTATCAACTCGGCCTGTAAAAGCTTCCCTCCTATGTAAAGTTCTAAATCTGGTCACCCCTGTCCAATTCTCTGAAGCCAAATGGCCATATCTGTGGAGCCAACACTTCTCTTTCCCTGGTTAGGTGGAAGAGACTCATTAGAAAGAGGAAGTAAAGGAAGTAAAATTAATTGAGCAATGGGAGTATGTGCACGAACAAACAAGGTTCCTCTTTCCAGTCCAGCCATGACTTTAATTTCTCCTGTATAATCATTATTCAATAACACCTGGATAGACAATTAATCCTTTGATAGTCCAGCTGAACCTGCTCAATATTAACTTTACTGTCCCAGGAGGCAAAGGCTCTCAGACACCTGTGGAGATGGCAACTGGAGTTACTCTCCAGGTACTCTCTCTGCCATCTTTAAATCTAAATTTGCACTCCCAGGGCTCCCCTTCTTGAGGAAACTGATTCGGGGCAGGTCAATGGCATTGGCAAGGACTCACTGCAAGGAAGGGAGTACCCAGGGCTGCTGCTTTGTTGTGGGAGCCCACAGCTGGCCCCTCATCCCATTTCCCTGCAGAGACCTACCATCCTTGTCTGGTTTAGAGTGACATTCATTTGCCCAATGTTTTCCCCTATGACAGTGGGGAAAAATAACTGGGGTTTGGGCCCTGTGTGTTGCGTTTTAATGGCATGCCTTCCCAAAGTGCCCTTCTTGGCAACATTGGAAACACCTCCTCCTAGCAGGGCTATTCCATTTTCCCTTTCAAGTCTAGATCTGCTTATGAGATGGTGAAGTGGAATCTCCTGAAGGGCGGGGCCAGAGTTACTCCCTGCACATAGGAAGGGCCAGTCTCAGCACAGAGGCACATATAATCCTCTAAGGTCCCTGTTTCCTTTCAGGGCCTAATTGCTACCTGGCATGCAGAATTAGCATTTTTCAAAAGCTAATTGTCAATCCAGGATTGTGCCAGCTTTTCCATCAGCTACAATTAAGCCAACAGCCTTAAGAAAGCAGGGAACCAAAGTCTTGAAAAGCCTCATCTGGCTCCTATCTAATCTTAGACAACTCAGTCTTATCCCAGAAGATAAGACTTATCCCTAGTCTTAGCTCCAGGCTTTGGTTGCACATTCATGAATTTGCCCATAGGCAATGTCTGGTAATTAATCTGTTGCTGAATATCAGAATATTCACCTGTACCCACCCACAAGTCAGAGGATACGAGGATGTTGATGCAGTTATTGTATATTGTCACATGCTCAGACCTTTCAATCCATTCTGCCTTCCATAACAAATAATCTCCCCCACTGAGGCAGGCATGAGCAAGTGTCTTCCAACCCCCTGGGCATAATTCTGTTTGGCCAAATTATCAATCAGGGATAAAGTAAATGGAGCAGTTGCCCCAGATGGAGCAGTGGAAGTCTTAATTTCTTTCAATTCCTTAAAATTTAAAATACCATACTGCCGGTTGCCTTCATCTTGTAAGATAGAAAAAAGTTGAAAATTCCCAGTGTCCTTCTTCTCCCCTCCCCCCTGCCGCCCGGCCCCATGAGGTTTTTGGATTCATACGACTGACACAGACTTTCTATACTTTATAAACACGCTCACACTTTGATGGACCAGCCCTCTCCCAACTCCGCTGATAAACAGAGGGGGGGTTCCTTTATTTTTCTTCTCAGACAATGATTGTATAGAAAAAATTTCAGTCTCTAATCATGTTCCAAATAGAAAATATCAGAGGAGGAAGAGCTTGTATTCTTCTAATTTTGATCTGATTCTTTAATTCTTGTCCCACCTTTTGCCATATGGCCAAGTCCAATGTTCCCTCCTGGGGGACCAGAGGCAGAGATAGTCTATAACCTCAAAGAATCCTCTTGCCCAGGCCCCTTTGGACTAATCTTACAGCCTTTGTTTATTTGTGGGTTTTTTTTTTTTTTGTCTTTTTTGTTCTTTTGCAAGGCCTGGGTCTTGGACTCAGAGCCTGAACACTATCCCTGGCTTCTTTTTGCTCAAGGCTAGCCCTCTGCCACTGGAGCCACAGCGTCACTTCTGGCCATTTCTATATATGTGGTGCTGGAGAATCGAACCCAGGGCATCATGTATATGAGCCAAGAACTCTTGCCACTAGGCCCATATTCCCAGTCCCTCTTACAGCCATTTTAGCCTGAGAAAGGGCCCTGAGGCCCATCAGAAAGAGCTGCCTCTCTTTGCTCTGTTTCACCCCCATATTAAGTCTCCTCTTTTTCTTATTCTTATTCTTTACCTTTTCTTATTCCCTTTCCACTACTGCACTTTGCAGTCCATTTACCTGCTTACTTCTGTGCACAAGAAGTCCTTCCAATGATTTCCTTGGGTCCCCTGTTCAGGTGCCAGTTGCCCCAGGCCAGCCGCAGCATAAACAAGGATTCCCAGGGGCAAGGGGACTGATGATGAAGGAGACTGAGAGAAGGCTGATGGCAAAACTCTTGTTTATTTCAGCAAAAGCATTAGCTATATACACCTTTCTATATCTGTCACAAAGTTTGCATAATGTTGTCCTAGGACCCCCTATGGGGGTGTGTGGGGGAGACAGGTAGTGCAGACATCAGGAATCCTTCCTCATTCTATTTCAATCAACCCTTATCTACCATGCTCCCCTCAAGTATCCAGGCCCCAAAGCAGAAAGAAGCACTTCCCCAATCACAGCCAGGGCTGAAAGAGACTACAATGCATTGATTTTCATTTGACAGGTGTTTGCTGGGAGCATGGGTAAACACACAGATAAAGCCTCATAGATCTGCAATTTAATGGGAAACACAAATCCATCAAAATTTATTATATATATGGAGCCATCTTTTAACACATGATGTAAAACCCAGACACTCATGAAGCTGAGTTCTCAGGACCACAGTTTGAAACCCCTGGGGGTGGAACTTGCAAAAAATGTTAGGGCCAATTAATCAGCAAGTGGTGGTGTGGCTTAAGCAGTAGAGCACTACAATGCAGCACAAATGGCCAAGCAATAGTGTGGTAGGCGGTGGGGGGGGGGGGGGGGTGGATGGGGAGGGTGTAAATACTGCTACCCAAAAAGAAAGGAAATTAAAAAGAATAATAATCTCTTAACTGCACAGGAACTACATTTTATGAGAATTAAAATACATAACTAAACGGTTGATAATGCAATGTGCTTGGTAAATAAAAAGTTGAATCTTGCCAATCACAGATCTTTCTAGATCTGATATGTACAATTTTAGCTATTGCTATGGCATCTCTGGATAAAGAGTTGCAGGAAACATAACTCTAATAAGGAGAGTATGTTTTTGTCACAAGGAATGCTCCTGCCACTTGGCACAACAGATACATTCTCATGAAAGTTATTAAAATAATGAATTAAGGAGAACAATAAGCCAAGCACTGGGGGTTCACAGTTGTAATCACAGCTACTGAGGAGGCTGAGATGTAAGGATCGCAGTTCAAAGCTAGCCTGGGTGGGAAAATCCGCGAGATTTATCACCAAAGAACCATGAATTAAGCCAGAATTGGTGCTGTGGTTTCTATTGATAGAGTGCTAGCATTGAGTATAAAAGCTCACAGAAGCACCCAGGCCCTGAGTTTAATCCCCAGAAATGGCACCCCCCCCCAACACACACATACACCACCTTATCGATGTGGGCACTGGTGGCTGACACCCATTAGTCATAGCTACTCAGGTGGCTGAGATCTAAGGGATTGTGTTCTAAGCCAGCCTGGGAAGTAAAGTTCCAGCGAGACTCTTATCACCAATTAACTCCTCAAAAAGCAGAAGTGGTACAATGGCTCAAAGTGATTGAGAGCTAGCCATCAGCAAAAAGAGCTTAGGCACAGTTCCAGTTTCCAAAAGTCTCCCCCTCCCCACCCTTCGTTTGGTTTATTTCTTTTTGTCATTTTTTTTTTAAATTTTCTGTACCATTTGCCTTAGCTATGTTTTTTCATTGGGAGAGGGCAAGGGGGAAGTATAGAAAAGGTGCAACAGACACTAACCAGATTTAACTTTTGATATTTACTACACACTATGTTGATTTGAAATTTATACTTTTTTTTTTTGCCAGTCCTGGACCTTGGACTCATGTCCTGAGCACTGTCCCTGGCTTCTTTATGCTCAAGGCTAGCACTCTGCCACCTGAGCCACAGTGCCACTTCTGGACATTTTGCATATATGTGGTGCTAAGGAATAGAACCCAGGTCTTCATGTATACTAGTCAAGCACACTTGCCACTAGGCCATATCCTCAGCACTTAAATTTATACGTTTTGTGTAGGCATTAGGGCCTCCACCACCTTTAATTAGGGTCTCTGGAGACCTGGGGAGCCTCTGGGCCATCTCTGAGGATTCTCAGTCCTGAGTACCAGTGGCTCATGCCTGCAATCTCAGCTACTCTAATATTCTGAGGATCATGGTTCAAAGCCAATCAGAAGTGGCTGGGAACATGGCCTAGTGGCAAGAGTGCTTGACTCCTATACCTGAAGCCCTGGGTTCAATTCCCCAGCACCACATATATAGAAAATGGCCAGAAATGGCGCTGTGGCTCAAGTGGCAGAGTGCTACCCTTGAGCAAAAAGAAGCCAGGGACAGTGCTCAGGCGCCGAGTCCAAGGCCCAGGACTGGCAAAACAAAAAGAAAAAGAAAAACAAAACAAAACAAAACAAAAAAGCAAGCCAGGAAAGTCCGTGAAATTTCTATCCAATTAATCTCAGAGAATTAGAGCTTTGGCTCAAGTAGTTGAGCTCCAGCTTTGAGTGTAAAATCTCAAGGACAGAGCTCAGGGCCTGAGTTTAAACCCCAACACCATCACACATGGGGAAAATAAGGGGGTCTGGTGTTCTGCCATCATTATTTTCTGGCTGGTTGTTGAAAGCACCACATCTCCATGATCCACAAATATTAAGAGCTCACACAGGCAGAAGTCTGGGAGTTATGCAACATTTGAAAAATGCATCCATCATTGAATCCCAATTCTTGATTAAATCCTCATTTCAAATAGTCTTCTTATTTCTTTATCATGGATAGCACTTTCAGTCAGGGCCTGGGTGCTGTCCCTGAGGTCTTTTGCTCAAGGCTAGTATTCTACCCTTTTGAGCCCCATCACCACTTTCAGTTTTCTCTTGGTTAATTGAAGGGGCTCATAGACTTTCCTGCCTGGACTGGCTTTGATTCTTGGACTTTTGACCTCCTGAGTAGACTGGTGAAAAATACATTTTAAGCCAGTGGCCAGTGGATCATGCTTGTTGTGACCCTAGCTACTCAGAGAGCTGAGATATGAGAATCACGATTTGAAGCCAGCACAAGTAGGAAACTGAGTCTCTTTTCTCCCATAAACTACTGAAAAAAGGCAGAAGCGTCACTTTTGCTCAAAGTGACTCAAGCAAAAGAAGCTCAGAGACACAGTATAGGCCTAGAGTTCAAGTCCCAGGACTGGACAAAACATTTTGTTTTGTTTTGTTTTGTTTTGTTGGGTTTTTTTTTGGCCAGTTCTGGGCCTTGGACTCAGGGACTGAGCACTGTCCCTGGCCTCTTCCCGCTCAAGGCCAGCACTCTGCCACCTGAGCCACAGCGCCCCTTCTGGCTGTTTTCCATATATGTGGTGCTGGGGAATGGAACCGAACACTTCATGTGTAGGAGGCAAGCACTCTTGCCACTAGGCTATATTCCCAGCCCCTGGACAAAACATTTTGGAAAAAAAAAAAAAAGAATCTTCCCATCAGAAGGTTTTGGAGGGAAGGGACCAAAGAGAGTAAGTGTATCTCAATGTAGGAAATAATCTCTATTGAAGTACAAAATCAAATTGTATTTAGGATATCTGAAAAGTCCAGAGTATAAATTAACTTGTACAGATGTGATCCATTGGTCTCCCAGACTGTGGATATGGTCTTTACTGATACTGATCATTCATGCCACAGAGATAAGCCACTGGGTACAACATTGCTGTCTAAAAATCATCTCCTAATTCCAGCAAGTACACAGGAAACTTAATACAGGACAGTCTTCTTGCTTCTATGTGAAAGATACAGAGCACATTGAAATGAACAAGACTCTAACATTTTTTTTTAATTTACAATTTGGGCAGTGGTGGCTCCCCCTTGAAATCCTAGCTACTGAGAGAACTGAGATTTTAGGATCATGGTACAAATCCAGCATAGGCAGGAAAGTCTCTGAGACTCATATCTCCAATGAACCAGCACAAAGCCAGAAGTGGTGCTGTGGCTCAAGGGGCAGAGCACCAGCCTTGTGTGAAAAAGCAAAGAGAAGGTTCTCAGGTTCTGAGTTGAAGCCCCAGAACTGACACCAATTTCTTTGCTGTTTTTTAATGCCTCTATCTTTTGTGCCTAAATTCACAAATGGAAAGCAAAATAAAACAGCTGAATGATAGCAGCAAAATGACATTGTCTGGAACATTAGATTCATGGAGATGATAATTCTAAGAGATTGTAAAGTAGACAACCCGATGATGGAGACCTCCATATATTATTCAAGAAGAAGAGTGAACTTTATTCAGCCAAACAGTTGGCATGCTGCTAAATACAGGCCATGTTGCAGGCCCGGTGCTGCCTTAACTAGCACATGGGTTGGGATGTGTTTCCGGGTGGATTATGGCATGTCCAGGGAAATTAGGATGTGACTGAAGGGGGTGGGGGTAACTGCCTCCAAGTTTGGCAGTTACCTAGGTAACTGGACTGAGATTTAAAACAAGACTTTACAATTATAACACTAAAAAAATATGATATTTTTTATAAATTTATTTTTACTATGTACATATTATTAATGCAACTGGAATATTTCACCTGGGTGAGTACCTTAATCATCCTATTTATAGGGTAATAGTAAAAATAAATCAAGCCTGGCATTGATGGCTCTTGCCTGTAATCCCAGATACTCAGAAGGCTGAGATCTGAAGATCAAAGTTTGAAGCCAGTCAGGCAGGAATGTCTGTGAGGGAATTATCTCCAAGAAACTTCTTAGAAAGCATTCTAGGATTCTAGAATCCTGGCTCCTTAAGAAGTCTGAGAGCTGAAGATTCCTGTCCAAACCCAAAAAGGGCTGTAAATCTGTGTGACTTTGGAGTATCTGGAAATTAGTGTTGTGCCTCAAGTGGTAGAGCACTAGCCTTGTAAACAAAGCCCAGGTATAGAACCCAGGCCTCCCCAAGTCCAATCCCAGTTCAGCTCAAATTACAAAGGGAAGGAAGGAATGGAAGAAGGCAGCCAGGAAGGAAAGGAGGAAGAAAGTGATGAAGTAAGAGAGGGAGCTACAGAGGGTGGAAGCAAGAAAGGAAGGAAGTGTTATGCCAGATTTCCGGTCCCCAAAGACCAGCAAGCAGCCGATATCCATGCAAATGCATGAGTCTTTATTGCAAGCTCGAGCCTGGACTCGCAACCATCACCAACACAGCGGATCTGGATTGAGAGTCCCGACCCTCAGATAGGCAGGGATTTTATTGTGATTATAACAGGACCAGGGTATTTCCAACTTGGCAGATACTTGATTAGATGACATTTGTCAAGCAAGTCTTGCCCTATTTCTATTGGCTATCTACCCTTTGAGTTATCTATTTTGGCTTTGATATCGGGAACTGGCCTTGATATCAGGCATTGACAACAGATGGTCACATAGCACTGATGCAGGGGGTTGAGGAAGGGGGTAGAGCAAGTCACAAATGGGTTAAGCAAGCCATTTACAGAAGCAGAAGATTGTAGTCAGGCTTACCTAGTACCAACTTTATTTTAACAATTGTGACCATATTTTCCCATTACTACTAAGCAAGCTTGAGGGGGCTAAAACAATCCAGTACACAATCATAAGTAAACCAACCCAACAATTACCATGACATTTCTACTACTATTATGGTTATTTCTATAGTCAATGACTATGATCATTTTTTCCTGCCCATTACCATGGTTGTTACCCAGACGTGAACAAATTCTCCCTACATTTTTAAATGTCAAATTACAAGAAACTAGTCTCATGGTTGGGGGTGCAGCCCTCTAACATGGAGTCATCACTAGAGTTTAGAAACTGTTATAATGTTAACACAAAACTTATATTTAATTTCTCCAGTTTTCAGGTCAGCCCTTACATTTCCTCCTCTTCTACTGGTTACTGAGTGGGCCAATCATGGCCTCATTACCATACATTTCTATGTCTTCAATATCCAGGGGCTGATACTGAGACCTGAGCATCATTAGTTGTACTGTACTGAAACAATCTCTTAAAAATATAAGGACTAACTATTAAAACAAATATTACCAGCATCAAAGGTTCTGCTACTAAGGTTATTAACTATGTCAGCCAAGTGGACCAGTTAAACAATGACTCATATCATCAGCTGCTTTCAGCTTATCAATGGATGCATGCATTCCCTGATGTCCAAATATACTTGAGCAGGGAGAAGTTTATAGAGGGCTCCAGATGATTGTCAGGCTGTACTTCATATTAACCCAAATGAGACAGGAAGGGATGTGGTGGCAGCAGGCAGCAGTGTCTCCCAGTGGCTCCAATTGAATGTCACACCTCTTGCTGAGTGGCCTGCAACTTTGTGCATAAACTGGTTAAAGAAGTTTATGCTAAGGCCTGACTAGTGAAATCTCCTATGACAACTCAGAATTTTCACTGCCAATTAGGACTTTGAGCAGGTGCCGGGGGTAGGGATTTTAAACTATCCCCCCATTTGGCAATCTTAGCTTTACTACTCACTGTCAGAGATGACTGACAAGTTCCTGCCCAGTAGACAGACATGGGTGTTAAGGAATGCTTACAAACTATTCTTCTAGGAACTACCAGCTCTGATTAACTTTTTAAGGGCCAACCACACATGACTGTAGGATCTGACACCATCTCTGCCATCCAAGCAGTGGCTTATTGCCTCTGGATGCTCCATCACTTTTGTCCCAGGAGTGACTTTTTGTGCTGAGGTGAATGCACTTTTGGCATTTCGCTTGGTCCATCGCTGGGCTTGGACTCAGGGCCTGTGTGCTGTCCCTCAGCTCTCCAGTTCAAGGCTAGCACTCTGCCACTTTGAGCTCCACAACTCTATTCCCAGCACTCCGCTGGTTGAACAGTGACAAAGACTCTCACAGGGACCTTTCTCTGCCCAGGCTGGCGCTGAACCACAGTTTTCAGATCAATGAGTTGTACAAATGGCCACTTTACTCTAATTAAAGCAACAAAATAGTCCACAGAGAAGTAGATTTTAAGCATGATCTTACCTGGAACTTATTAAAGGCCAAAGTTACCTTTGATAAACTTGTAAGAATCATCTGTCCTTTACTATATTCCTACCTGGAAACTGTTATAAAACCTGCAAGGCAAACTGGAAAAGCAATTTTAACAATCATTTTGGAAGCCTTTATTATTTATTTTGTCCAATTTAAAACAAACATTTAGAAGAACTATTTTCAAATCTCATATCTAGAAATACATTCCTGATTTTTTTTTAAAGTCTAACATTAGCCTCTGTTTTAACAATTACACTTTACCTTTAAATTGTATTTGAAGAACTCTGAAATCTAAAGTAACTGGTCACAGTCCATTGCCTCAGGGTGGCTTGTTTAAAAAGGGCCATTTTTTCTGAAGTCTGAGTTACTTCCTAGAACACCTCTGAACTCAAATGACAGTTTTCTCTTAATGTAAGAATTACAAGTACCAGAATAACAACACAAGAATCTAGACTTGGCATCTGTGTCCCTTTTGTAAAGATACATCCAAATTGCAACATAGCCTAGAAATCAAATTACCTTGTACAGATAAATTTTTAACTCTCTTTTTAAACTTAAAAAAAAATTAAAACCTCCCAAGGGGCAGTTTTAGATTCCAGTACCATCATCACATCACCTATTTTACCATCAGATATTTTTGTCCACCTGTAAGGAAAAGATATAGGACAAAGAAAAGCCTCCATTTATCCATCCTATATCTTGCGGCTTGATGAATTGCCTCTGTGCCAGGTTACACTTTTTTCACCATGTGTGGACTCCCCCCTGGGCCTGTCCCACCACATGGACTGGCTAAGCTGCACCTTTACCAGATCACCCCTCACGCCTAAGGATAGGCACACAGGCTCATCCTAAGTTTTTCTGTCCTTTTTTCTCCCCATCTTTAACTGAGAAACCCAAGCAATTTTTTAACAGTGAAAAACAAACTAATATCCAAATTTCTGACATTTTGTCCCAAATTTTAACAGTAGATGAAAATAAATTTTACATTTCCAATGTCTTTGCTAAAAAAATTACTTGATTACAGTCTTAATACCCTTATGCATTAAGATACCAGATTTTTTTTAAACTGCAAATTAAATAATCCTTATATATCTTTTAACTGTGTTGTTTTTTTCACTATGCACTAATTCTTTAGAACATTTGGTAAGGCCCAAACTTGATGACCTTTCAATTTAAACATAAACTCACCCATTTTTACATTATAGTGACAGTTTTAATCTTGAACATATTCACACTCACACATGCACATACATACACAGGTAAAAGATCTTAAAGCGCACAAAATAAATATCGGCCATATATTTTCCAGTGGCAAGAGGTATTTAGGCCAATCTTACTCTTGCAATAACCATCCAAGATTTAAGTCAAAATTTTTAACAAATGACTTTAACATTATCCAGCCTCATTTACTAGGGCTTGTTAATTTTACCAAGAGATTTTAGCACACTAAATACTTTTCTGCTGAAGATAGTTGGAAGGGCATTCCCTGAGCTAGGTAGGACTCAGCCCACCCAGTACTTGACTCTAGTCTCAGCCCAATTTTGACTAGAGCATTTGACTAGATCAATTGACCTTTAAACACCTTCAGTTGGAAAAAAAAATGATTACTTGAAACTGATCTCTCTTCCTCTTGGTCCTCCAGATTTGGGAGAACCTGAGGAGACTGTTTGGAACTCTATACCGGTAGAGGCCGCATGTCCCATGTCTTCCTTGGAAGCTGATTCTGAGGGGGTAAAAAGGGCCTTATCCAGGAAAGGGGATGGGGTTTCACCAAATTCTGCAAGACCAGGATGTAGAACAAAAGGTGATTAGTTTTCTCTTTTTTTTAAACTTCTTTTTTCAAGTCAAGTGCCCGACTTTTCACGTCCTTAAAATAGTCCCTCAGAAGAGAAGGAGGAAATGTCTGAGTCTGCCCATCAGAAGAGAAAGAGGAGTTGTCTGAGTCTTTCCCATCTTTTTGTGAGTTTCAGAAAAGTAAATCCAAACAGCCAAAAACAAACACTAAATGGACACGCAAAAAGACACAAAGCAGATACCTCACGAAACAGATTCCTTCTGCCCAGAGGAGGAAGAACAGAATGGGAATGTCGGTCTTATGCCAATGCGCAGGAGTGACCTGCTTCGTTCCTACCAACTATAAAGTGTGAGGAGGGAACTTTACTCAGATGGACGTCTGGAACATCTTCCAAGACCCCCAGTTGACGATCCACCTGCGCATCTGCTTAAGTCTTATGCCAACCATACAGAATACAGAATACTGATTTGGGCACCACAACAGACAAGACGAACAAAACAAGACAAACAAACCCTCTGATCGGTGCCAGACCCCTGGATCGGGTGTCCTGGGTGGGGTCTTGGGGGATCCTGGATGAGCCCCCAAGTTGCTATCTAGATTTCCGGTCCCCAAAGACTACCAAAGAGCCAATACCGATGCAAACGCATGAGATTCTTTATTGGAAGCTCAAGCCTGGACTCCCAACTGTGAGCGACACAGCACATCTGGATTCAGAGTCCCAACCCTCAGATAGGCAGAGTTTTTATTTTGATTACAACAGGACCAGGGTATTTCCAACTTGGCAGATACTTGATTAGATGGCATTTAGCAAGCATGTCTTGTCCTATTTCTACTGGTTATCTACTCATTTAGTTATCTATTTTGGCTTTGATATCCGGAACTGGCATCGATATCATGCATTGACAACAGGTAGTCACATAGCACTGATGCAGGGGTTAATGTGGGCAAGTCACAAATGGGTTAAGCAAGCCATTTACAAAAGCAGAATATTGCGGTCAGGCTGACCTAGTACCAAGTTTAACAATTGCGACCATGTTTTCCCATTACCACCAAGCAAGCTTGAGCGGGCTAAAACAATCCAGTACTCAACCATAAGTAAACCACCTAACAGTTACCATGGCATTTCTACTACTATTATGGTTATTTCTATAATCTATGACGATGATCATTTTTTCCTGTCTGTTACCATGGTTGTTAACTGCTGGGCTAGATTTACCTCCCCTGGTGTGGGGATGCTAAGCTTACTCCCTTATCAGTGCTCCCCTTTTCACCCTCTCCCCTGGGCACCCGACCAGTGGACAGCCAAGGTGTTGCAAAGGGACACGGGCTAGCCTAAGGCGCAAGTGGCCGAACGAGATCCCCTTTTCCTCCCTCTTTACCCACCAAGGAAGCTGGGCACACAATGATCTTGGAGATGCTTCGGAGAGCAATCTGATTTAATGGGAGGGGCTTACAGTAATATAATGATGATGATGAGGATTGAGCATGAGCTGTCGATAGGCTGATGAGCTTGTCTATCCAAGAGCAGCTCCCAAAGACCTCCCTCATGGGCTAACATCACTTCCCATAGTACCCGCCATCTGGGCAAAGCCCACGAAAAAGGGAGCACCCATGGTCACTGGCTCATGGTGGGGGATGGTCTCAAAGCTACCCCTTCTGGATCTGCACCCAGAAGGAGATAGTGGCTCACTTCCACCCTGCCCCAGGGCTTGGGGAAGGGCGGTGTCTCGGGAGCGCTCTCCTCGCCCTTCCCCCATTAAGGCAAAGATGAATCTTCAACAGTTACCCAGGTATATAGGTGAACAAATTCCCCCTACATTTTTAAATGTCAAACTACAAGAAACTAGTCTCAAGGGTGGGGTTGAAACTCTCTAGCATGGAGTCATCACCAGAGTTTAGAAGCTGTTATAATTTTAGCACTAAAACTTGTATTTAGTTCCTCCAGTTTTTAGATCATCCCTTACAGAAGGAAGGAAGCAAAAGACAGAGACAGAATTTCCAGAATCTCCTCCCTCGAACTCCATTACGTCTATAATCCTAGCTACACTGAATGTTTGAGATCTGAGGATCATAAAGGTTTACTGAAGTAAGTAGCTGAGAAAGGAGAACACGATGTGGTATTAAGGCAAGAGCGAAAAATGTTATGATTGAACTGCTGGCTTGTGCCAAGGATGATGCAAGGCCAGCAGTAAAGTCAACCTCGGCCTTCCCTACCTTATCTAGAGCAGGGGTAGGATGGTGTGGCCAGGCGAGGGGAGCAGTGGTGAGGTGTGGGGAGAAGACTGCCTCTAGGTATGCCAGTTACATAGGTATCACAGGTAATGGGTGGAGAATTCAGATTGGCAGGGGCATCTGCATGGAGCCCTCTCAGGCTGGAACTTACATATCACATTATAAAGCGAGTCTGGGCAGAAATGTCTGTGAGATTATCATTTCTAGTGAAACACTAAAAAAGCCACAAATGGAACTGTGGTTCAAGTAGTAGAGTGCTGGCATTGAGGGAAAAAACTCAAGGATAGCTCCCAGGGCCAGAGTTCAATCCCCAGAACTGAGACAAACAGACAAAAACAAATCCATGACCAATGTAAAACATACATAAATGAAATTTTCTGGAAAAGGTATGAGGGAATACTGAACCTCAAATTCCCAATCACATCGCACGAAAGCAAGAGAACTCTTTCTCATTCTCCAACATAATTGGGAGTGAGAATTCTCAGCAGTTAAAGCTATACTGGTTGAGAGTTGATCAAATTTGCCTTCAAAAGGCAGTCAACACTTCATTTGCCCTTCTATAAGGAATATAAGGAATATTCCCTTCCTGTCCACCTAGGCACACCAAAAAAAAAAAAAAATCCAAAATGAAAAGCAAACAAGAAACACTCACACCAGGTTCCAGTTTCTCATGCCTGCAAATATGTTCCAGATCTGAGATATGAGGGTGACTGTTCAAACCCAAACTGGGCCAAAATATGTGAGACTTTGTAGGATTCAAAAATTACTGTTGTGGCTCAAGTGGTAAAGCACTAGGGTTGACAAAAAGAAAAAAAAAAGAAGAAAAGCAGCTTACAAACAAATCACAGGTGGCCCGAGTTCAAGTCCCAGTTCAGAACAAAGTAAAAAATGAAGGAAGGAATTAGAAAGGCCTCCAAGAAGGAAATTGAGGGATGGTGCCAGAATGCAAGGGATCCAGGAAAGAAGGAAGGAAAGAAAGAGGAAGAAATACAAGGTCCAAATTCCCAGAAGTTTTACTTTTTACTTTTTATTTTTTTGCCAGTCCTGGACCTTGGACTCAGGGTCCCAGAAGTTTTTGTGGATGCTGTAATGTTGGGCTAGGAGCTCTTCTTGGATCCTTTGCAGGCTCAAGGCAGTGGAACATCAGTGGAAATGACTGAAGGGATTAAGGTAGAAGACTGGAAAGTCGTTTTGACTATTGTGTTTTACATTCATAGAAGCAGGGCGGTGTGTGTCAATCCTTTAATACTACCACTTTTTTTTGTTAAAACCATTAATTGAATTAATTTCAAATGCACAGCCAATGAAAATGTGATGGGTGTGACTCAGAAATCCCACCAGGAGCTACCTGTTCTCTGATTGGTTGATACTGGACAGTGAAGGTGAGTTTGGTGTACAAAGATACCCAGGAATCAGAAAACAGTAGCAGAATCCTGGGGCCTGCAGTCAGTGCCTGGCCCTGCTGGGATTCAGAGAGCCCAGCACACTTGACCCACATCTCCTCCATCAAGATGAGCATCAGGACCCCAGCATCACTCCAGCGTCTTGTCATGTAAAGTCTGCTGAGAAACCAGGCCCTGACCATCTCTGCCCTTGGAGATCTGCCAACGCTACTGTTACCTTCACTCTTTTTTTTTTTTAATTTTTATTGTGAAACTGAGGTACAGAGAGGTTACACTTTCATACATTAGACATTGGATGCATTTCTTGTACTGTTTGTTACCTCCTCCCTCATTCTCCCCTCCCCTCTCCTCCTTTCCCTTTCCTGCCCATGAGTTGTTCAATTCATTTATGCCAAACACTTTTGCAAATATTACTTTTGTCGTCGCTTGTCTTTTTTTACCCTGTTTCTCTCAATTTTGGTATTCCCTATCTATTAACTAGTTCTAATACCAGTATATATGGTTTCCAATGTATTCAGATAAGATACACAGATAGTGCAGGTGCAACCATAGGAAGGGTATACAAGAGGATCATCAATAATAGAAGCTATGATTTCACATCGCATGTTGAAAGTAATTACAACAGTGATAGGACAGTCGTTTCCATAACATGGAGTTCATTTCACTTAGCATCAACTTATGTGTTCATAAGGGCTATTGGGCTGTTGTGATCCTCTGCTGTGACTAGCCTAAACCTGTGCTAATTATCCAGACCATAGAGTCCATGTTTTTTTGGGTCTATTTCACTTCAGTTAGTATAATTTTTTCCAATTCCTTTCATTTCCTTACTAATGCAGCAATGACATTCCTTCTGATACAGGCATAAATTCCATTGTGTATATGTACCACATATTCCTGATCCATATGCCTACTGAGGGGCATCTGGGTTCGTTCCACATTCTAGCTATGACAAATTGTGCTGCAATGAACATTGTTGTGCTGGTGGCTTTAGTGTTTTCTTGTTTGTGATCTGTTGGTTAGATGTGCAAAAGTTGGGCTGCTGGGTCATAGAGGAGCTCTATGTTTAGCTTCTGAGGAGTCTGCATACCGCTTTCCAGAGTAGCTGAACCAGTTTACATTCCCACCACCAATGAAGTAGGGTTCCCATTTGGCCACATCCTCTCCAACATTTGTTATTGTTAGTTTTCTTGATATAGATCATTCTTACAGGGGTGAGGTGAAATTTCAATGTTGTTTTGATTTTCATTTCTTTTATGGCCAGTGATGTAGAGCACTTTTTCATATGTCTCTTTGACATTCTCTTTTCCTTATCAGAGAAGTCTCTTTTTAAGTCTTTAGCCCACTTGTTGAGAGGGCTATTGGTTTTTTGCGGTTTTGTTTTGTAGGAATGTAATTTCTTTAGTTCTGCATATATTTTAGATATGAGGCCTTTGTCCATTGTATGGCCGGTAAAGATTTTTTCCCAATGTGTGGGTTTTTTTTTTATCTCACCAGCTATGTCTTTTGCCCTGCAGAAGCTCTGCAGTTTGATGCATTCCCATTTGTCCATTCTTTCTTTGATTGGTCGTATTTCTGGGTCTTTGTTAAGGAAGTTCCATCCTGTGCCAAGGAACCCAAGTGTTTCTCTTACTCATTCCTTTAGAATTTTCAGGGTATCTGTTTTAATTTTGAAGTCTTTGATCCATTTCGAATTGATTTTGGTGCAGGGTGATATATAAGGATCTACTTGTAGTTTATCGCAGGTGTTGAACCAGGTTTGACAGCACCATTTGTTAAAGAGGCTATCTTTCTTCCATACTATTATTTTAGCTCCTTTATCAAAGATTAAGTAGGCATAGTTCTGTAGGTTTATTTCTGGGTCTTCAATTCTGTTCCATTGGTCTTCAGGCCTGTTCTGGTGCCAATACCAAGCTGTTTTTATTACTACAGCTTTAAAATGCAGCTTGAAGTTGGGTATTGTAATTACTTCAGCACTGTTCTTGAGGCTTAGGATATTTTTTGATATTCTGGGTCTTTATTGTTCCATATGAATTTCTGGATTGCTCCCTCTATTTCATTAACAAATGGTGTTGGGCTATTAATGGGTATTGCTTTGAATTTTAGGCACATGGGAGGTTTTTCCACTTCCTTAGTTCTGCCTTAATTTCATTTTTCCTGTTTTTAAAGTTCTCATCATAGAGGACTTTCACTTCTTTGGTTAAGTTTCTTCCTATGTATTTTATGTTTTTTGAAGCTATTGCAAAAGGAGTTGCTTTCCTGATTTAAACCTCGGTCTTCGGTTCATTAGCATATAGAAAGACCATTGATTTTTGAGGGTTTGTTTTATTTCCTCCAAATTTGCCAAAGTTTTGGATGAGCTCTAGTAGCTTGGAAGTAGAGTCATTGGGGTTCTTTAGGTAAAGGATCATGTCACCTGCGAAGAGAGAAAGTTTAACTTCATCTTTTCCTATTTGGATCCCCTTTATATTTTCTTCTTGCATAATTGCTCTAGCTATGAATTCTAATACTATGTTGATGAGGAGGGGAGAGAGCGGACATCCCTGTCTTGCTCCTGATTTTAAAGGGAATGGCTGTAGTTTTTCACCATTTGGCGGACATCCCTGTCTTGCTCCTGATTTTAAAGGGAATGGCTGTAGTTTTTCACCATTTGGAATTCTGATTGCTATTGGTTTGCCATAGCCTGCCTTTATTATATTCAGGATTATTCCCTGGAATCTCAGGTTTTCTAGGGCTTTTATCATAAATGGGTCCTGGATTTTATCCAATGCCTTTCCCACATCCAGAAATACAGCCATGTGGTTCTTTACCTTGCTCCGGTTGATGTGGTGGATTACATTAATTGACTGGTGTATACTGAACCAAATTTGCATCCCTGGGAAGAATCCAGGTTGATGTTGGTGTATGATGTTTTTGATGACCTGTTGAATTTGATTGGCCAGAATTTTGTTGAGAATTTTTGCATCTTTGTTCATCAGGGAAATCGGTCTATAGTTCTCCTTCTGTGATGAGTCATTGTCCATTTAGGATGAGGGTTATACTGTTTTCCTAGAATGTATCTGGTAGTGAACTTTCTCTTTCAATTTCATAGAAGAGTTTGAGAAATATTGGTGTGAGTTCTGTTTAGAAGGCCTTGTAGAATTCTTCTGTGAATCCGTCTGGACCAGGGTTTTCTTGGATGGGAGATCTCTTATTGCCATTTCTATTTCCATGCTGGATATGGGTCTGCTCAGAAGGTTTAAATCTTCATGGTTGAGTTTGGGGATATCAATATTTTCTAGGAAATCATCCATTTCTTCCAACTTCTCGAATTTGTAGGCATAAATGATTGCAAAATAGTCCCTTATTGTGTTCTGAATTTTGGTTTTTTCCCTGGTGATGTTACCTGTTTCATCTCTGATCTTGTTTATCTGGGTGTGCTGCCTTTATTTTTTTGTCAGGTTTGCTAGGGGTCTGTCTATCTTGTTAATTTGTTCAAAGCAGCAACTCTGTTTTGTTGATTCTTTCGATGGTTTTTTTTTTAATCTCTAATTGATTTAATTGTGATTTGATTTTAATTATTTGCTTCTTCTCTTGACTTTGGATTTGGCTTGTTGTTCTCTATCAAGGAGCTTAAGGTGCTTCCATAAGTTGTTGAGTTGCTGTTTCTTCAGTTTGTTGGTGTAGGCACTCAGAGATATAAATTTTCCTCTGAGTACTGCCTTTGCTGTGTCCCAAAGGAGCTGGTACTTTGTGTACTCATCTTGGTTGAATTCCATAAACATTTAAATTTCTGTTCTAATTTCTTTAATGACCCACTGATGATTAAGCAGTGTGTTGTTTATTCTCCATCTATTGTAGGATTTTCTGGGGTGGCTGTTTGAGCTGAGCTCTAATTTTATTCCGTTGTGATATGAGAGAAATCAGGGAATGGCTTTGATACTTCTGAATTGGTACAGATTTTCTTTGTGTCCTAAGATATGGTCTATTTTGGAGAGTGTTCCATGTGCTCCCGAAAAGAATGTGTATTCTGGTGTTGCTTGGTGGAATATTCTGTAGATGTTGGTTAAGTCTAGTTATTCAATGCAGTTTTTTAATTCTGTGGTTTCTTTGTTCAGTTTTTTCCGTGTTGATCTGTCCATCGGTGATAGTGGAATGGTAAAGTCCCCAACTATCGCTGTGTTTGGGTCTGTGTGTGTTTTTAGAGTCAGTAGTGTTTGTTTGATGAAGTTAGATGCTCCTGTATTTGGTGTGTCGATATTTAGGGTGGTTATATCCTCCTGTAGGAGAGATCCCTTCATTAGGATGTAACAAGTTCTTTGTCTCTTCTTACTGTTTTTAATTTGAAGTCAATTTTATCTGATGCTAGGATTGCAACTCCTGCCTGCTTATGGGTGCCATTTGCTTGATAGATTTTATTCCAGCCTTACACTTTTAGAAGATTTTTACTTTTGCTGATTAGATGTGTCTCTTGGAGGCAGCAGAAAGACGGATCTTGATTTTTGATCCAACTTATGAGCATATGTCGTTTGACTGGAGAATTAAGTCCATTAATGTTGAGAGTTAGGATTGATTTATTATAGTTTGTTTCTTTCATGATAGCTATCTTGTTAATAGCTTTATTTCTCTTTTCTTGTTCTAATATTCTGGTATACTATTTAGGGTTCATTTCTCTGTCTATATTGGGATATTGATTATTTTCCCTGTATAGTACATCTTTGAGGATTTTCTGTAAAGCTGGTTTGGTAGAGATACATTGTTTCAAGTTTTCCTTACTGTGGAAGACGTTATTTGATCTTTGGCTATTAATAAGAGGTTAGCTGGGTACAGTATTCCTGGTTGGTGGGTTTTTTTATTTAGGGTTTGGCATACCTCATTCCAGGCTCCGCTTGCTTTCATTGTCTATGCTGAGAAGTCTGGGGTAATTCTGATTGCTTTTCTAATTGTGATTGTTTTCTTCTCCTAACAGCTTTAAGGATTTGTTCCTTGGACTCTATTGATGCTGTTTGATCACAATGTGTCGGTGGGATGTCCTATTCTGGCCTGGTTGGTTTAGGGTTCTAAATGCTTCTTGTATCTGTATAGGTCTATCCTTCTGGATATTTGGGAAATTCTCGGCTAATATTCTGTTAAATAGTTTTCCTATTCCATTAACTTTTTTCTCCAGGTTTTCCTCAATACCTATTATCCTTAATTTGGGCTTCCTATTTGTGTCTTTGAGCTCCTGGAGTAATCTGTTTTGTCGATTGGATTGGGTTTGTATTGTTTTTTTTTTTTTGTTTTTGTTTTTTTTTATCTTTCTCCATAGATTCTATGTAATCTTCAGCTCCTGAGATTCAATCAATCCTCTGCTTCAGGTAGTCAGGACTGTAGGCTAGTGACTTGATTTTGAATCTCTTTCCCTTCTGACTGGTCTTTCCTGATGATTTCCATGTTATCTCGTAGGTCCTGCATGGACACCTTTACTTCATTAATTTGGTTTTGAGTGCTGTCTCTCAAATATTTTAGCTGAGTAGCTATCTTTTCATTTGACTTTTGAATTTCATTTTTATTTTTATTTGTCAAAGCCATGAAATCATCTTTTACTTTATGGAACGATTGCTGTATTGACTCAAACTTTCCGTTTAACTTGTTTATCAGTAGACTTTGTAGAGCATTTTGAGGGTTCTCTTCTATGTCTTTGATTGAGTGCTCTGCTTCCTGCTTATTTTGAGTGGGAGATAAGACTCCTTTGGTTGCCATCTTTCTTGTGTTTCTTCTGCCAATTTGGATTGGGCATGCCAATCTACAATCACCTGTGAGCACCATTTAAAACCCAAAGCAGACCTTACCAAACACTGTTGTGTAAATCTTATAAGTTCACAATTATATACAGATACCTTGCATACCTGTATGTAAAATTAGATTTCGCGTTCCTAAAGAATACAGTTTCAATATGACAACCAATTCTGAGCCCTGAATTTAGTACTTACTTATTTACTGTTATAAGCCCATAAGCAATACTTGTTCTTATATTAAGTTCTTTTTGGACTGGCTTTCTCGATGAACCCCTTTGATTCACTCAGATTAAGCAGGGATAGCCTCTATCCAATAACCAGGAGTCAATGAAATCTGGAGGTCATGGAATTAAGTCAGGAGGGTAAGTTAGATTTAGTAAAGAGAATAGAGTAAAATGTATGGGGGTGATAATTTTGGTTTAGTTTCAGTGACATGGAAATATGGAGAAGAGTAGAATCAGTAGAAAGAACAAAGTTAAATTGATAGACAATGGAGAGTTAACAGAAAAGGGTAGAGGTGTTATTCATAAGATAGTAATGTTTAAAGAAAGAGAATGTAAAGAGAGAATTAAAGAAAAAATACTGGAAGACAGATGCACAAGTCAGAGAAAAAATATTTAACATAAAAAAGGAAAAAACCCAGGAAAGCAAACAACACAAAAAAAAAAATAACTTGATAAAACAAACAGTTAAAAATCAAAAACAAAAAACCAATGATGTTTCAGATATGAAGAAAGAAAAAAAAAGCTTAAAAAATGTTTGAAAGGAAAAAAACATGGAATCTTCCTGTTTCGGTGGGCTTTCTACAGTCTCTGGTTTCCTTGCGATGGTCTGCCGTCTATTTTGCTCCTTGGCTGGTTTGACTTCCTTTCATTTAGCAGGGGGTGGACCTGTTCTGACCCACCCTCCCGTTAGTGAAATTCTGGGTCTCTGGGTTCATACAGTTTTCAGGTAAGACTTGGGCATCCTCTGTAGATGGGTGATATGAACAGTCTTCGGAACTGTGGCTCCTCTCGTCTGCTCTTGGGCAGCTGCCTCTAACGCCTGGCTTTGAATAAGCTGTGGACTCAGCAGGCCGGGCGCCTCTGGCCTGGATTACATGGCTGCGAGTCGCTTGCCTGGGTGAGGTTTCTCCCTCCTGAGTGGGGTGGCCTCCTGCAAAGAGCTGGCTATGGAATTCAGCTCTGTTTTGTGATGAGCATTGGGCTTCCTCTGTAATGGGATGATTAATCTGTCTTGGGAACTGTTTGTTCTCCCATCTGGTTGTTTCATGCTGCTGGTAGCTGCTTGCCGCTTTTGCTTTTAATTTTGAAATTCGGGCGGGTAGGACAGGGCACCTCTGGCTCAGCTGAAGCCCAGGATAAGCCTCTGAATGAGCCTCCCACCTAGGCAGGGGCCTTTCTCAGGGGCGGAGCTGACTCTCACTGATTGGTCTCTCTTCCCCTTTTCAAAGATGGCCCCTTCATCCTTGCTTTCCCCAGTCCCGCTTTAGTTCCAGTCTGGTCTGACCCTATGCCGGGGTCAAAGACCACACTTTGCTCTGGCAGTAGGCAAAGATCTACATTGCAGATGCTGCTCTATGGGCACGAGTGAGAATGTTGGTCGTGGGGTACTCACGCTGCGATTTCAGCCCATCGGTGCTCAGCCTGCGATCAACGTCTGTCTGCTGCCATCTGTAGGATTTCTTCCTGGTTGCTGCTATGTGCTTTAGGTGAGCGAAATGCAGGGCGCTGTGCCGGCACCGGCACTGGCGTGGCGGCGGAACACCTCCTGGAGCACAAATCTGTGTTTTCAGGCCAGCAAAATAGATTTTTTCTTCCTGGCCAGAATCCCTGTACTGTTATAACTTACTTGGACTGTGTTTCTAGGAGTAAGATTTTCTCTGGAGTGGGAAAACTGCTATGTCAGAGGGAGCTTAGCTAGGGCTCTGCTGCTCCTCCCCCATCTTCGACAAAGTTGTCCTTTCACTTTTTATAGAGTTCTACACTGGGGGCCACAGAAAGGTGCCAAAGACCAGAGAGAAGGCCTAGCCCTTCCCCTGCATTCCCCTGTGATTCCAGGAAACTTTCAAGGCTGTCCTGGATGGGCTTGATCTGCTACTTGCCCAGAAGGTGTACTCCACTTGGTGGAAACTACAAGTGCTTGATCTGCAGAAGGAGTATTGGTGATCTGGACACAGGGATTCCCCTCCAAGGCCTGAATCTCTTATCCAATGTTCCTGCCTGACAATATAACAGTGATTCGCTGTACAGCCATGACTGAAAGGCAGCCCTTGATCATTGCCATGGACCTGACCATCAAAGATGGCACCCAGGTTGATCTCCAAGCTTTCCTGCTACAGTGGGCCAGAGAGAAAAGAATAAATCCAGCTGTACTTGAAGAGCTGAACTGAGGGTTCAGTTTGACTCCCTCTCTGAAATCCCAAAGGCTCTGCTTGTGGTGAGGCTGGCCTGCATCTAAGAGCTGGTGGTGAGTCAAATCTGGCCTCTAGTAAACATGAATTATTTTGCTTCCTTCCGGGGCCCGATAAAGAACCTTCACATCATGAAATTCTACTGGGTATTTGAAGTCTTTTACACTTCCAACATAAAAAATACAGCATATTCCTGCAAATTGGGGATGCACCTGAGGTAGCTGCAGCATCTCCAGGAGCTACATTTGCATTAAACACTCTTACTTTAAGGGCAGCTGCCAGCCATCTTCATGAGATTGATGCCTTTAAAGTCCTTGTCTCTGAACTCATGTGACCTGCACGGAGCTGACCTGAGATATTTGTTCAAATATTCTTGCACTAGGCCACTCCAGCACCTGCATCTGAGGAGTTTGGAAATGGACTCATTCAGTCCTAAGCCCCTGAGAGTATAGCTGGAGCAAGTGGCTGGCACCCTGGAGACCCTGGCACTAGAGCATTGTCACATCATTAATGAACAACTCTCCACCATCCTACCTGCTCTCAGCCAATGCTCTCAGCTCAGCTTCGTTAGTTTCTTTGAAACTGCATCTCCAAGCCTGCCCGAAAGAACCTCCTAAGTGACACAGCCAGGCTGGGCCATTTGAAAAGGGAGATCTATCCTGCCTCTCTGGAGAGCTATGGCCCTCAAGATAGGTGGATAGAGAACATCAACCCTGAGAGATTTGTCCAGATTCGTGCTGGGTTGGTGCAGACATTGAGAGACATGGTGAAAACCTAGAATATTCAGATCTGTACCAAATTCCATCATTGGCTGAACATGTACCAATTCTTTAACCAAGGCCCATTGGTTCCTGGGTGCTCATAGACGAGGGTCTTCCTAGCCTTTCTTATCTATTTGTGTAGACAGGTTCCTATCTCCTGGAGTCATTTCTCAGCATCAGAAATTAAAAAGGGCACAAAGCATTCTCCAGGGGACACAGACCCAAAGTTCAGTAGGGGTGGATGAAAGTATTTCTTGAGTTCCTCAGTTGAGTTGTAGCTCTGGAACCTAGGTGTTTCTGAGTGATATGAGGGTACGTATATCCTGTGCATACACAGCAAGAATCTGGAGTGAATTCACCCTGGAAAGAAATGGAACATGATAATGTTTTTACAAATGATTGGTTTAAACCCAACAAGTCACAAGGCTCTCCCTTCCCTATCTACAGTGTACTGTATCATCAGTCAAAACTAAACACAGAGGAAACCCGTAAGTAGAATGGTATTTCTCAGCACCACTGAATTTGAGTATTGGTTAGCTATTCTATTGGTTATAGAATACTAGCTGCTCAGCAATCTTATCTGAGGATCACACTTCATAGCCAGCGTAGGCAGGAATCTCCTTGAGAATCTCACCTTTAGTGATCCTCCCAAATAGCCAGAGTAGAGCTGTAGCTCAAGTGTAGAGTGCTGGAAAGGAGCACAAAATCTCAGACTGTTGCTAGCTGCCAGATCTGCCACAAACAAATCAACCTGTTACCACAGTGAAACAGATGTAGATCAAATTCTAGGGAAAAGGTATGCAAGAAAATTCAACATCAAATACCATATGACACTCCATAAAATGATTAGAACTCTTTCTACTTTGCATCATAGTTTGGGATGAGAATTCTAAGTAGTTAAAGCTGTAGCGGGTGAGATTTGATCAAACATGTCTTCAAAATTCAGTCCACAGCTAATTTGCACTCTCATATGAAATATTTACTTCATACCCACAAAGGAACACCAAAAAAAGTCTACAGCAAAATAAAAAAGAAATACACACTCCAGGTTCCAGTGTCACATGCCTGTAATACTATTCAGGAGACTGAGTTGTGATGTCACATTTAGAAACTAGACAGGCAGGGATGTATGGGAAATAATTATGTCCAAGAAACTCCTCAGAAAACATTCTAGGATTCCTAACTCCTCAAGAACTCTGAGATCTAAGACGCACTGTTCAAATCTAAATGGGGCCAAAAATCTAATAGCATTTGTAGGATTCAGAAATTAGTTTTGTGACTCAAGTGGTAAAGCACTAGCCTTGACAAAACGCAGCTTGGGTACAGAGGCCAGGCAGCCCTCAGTTCAATTCCAAGTTCAGTGCAATAGTTTAAAAATGGAGGAAGAGAGAAAGGGAGAACAATAATCAGGATGGAAGGAAAGAAGGAAAGAAGGAAGGAAGAAAGGAAGGAAGGAAGGAAGGAAGGAAGGAAGGAAGGATGGAAGGAAGGAAGGAAGAAATGAGAGTTGGAAAAAATGCAGAAGGAATGAGTTAGAAAGGAAAGAAGAAAAAGGGAAAAAGAAAGGCAGAAAAGAAAGAAAACAGAAACAGAATGTCCAGTAGTCTCTGTGGATGCTGTAGACCTGGGCTGGGTGCTCTCCTTGGTTCCTTAGTAGGCCCAGGGCAATGAAGCCTCTCTGGGAATGCCTGGATGAATTAAATAGAAGGGTGGGTATTTTGGGGGTGGGAGGCCTTCAGTCTGATTTACATTTCAAACAGCAGCTGGGCTGTGTGGGTCATGCCTTTAATTCTATCAGTTTGTATTGGAAGCACAGTTTGAATTAACCCAGGGCGTGACACCCTGTCTAGATGTACTGAGTGTGGCTCACAAATCCCATTAAAAGATGCTCCGTGATTGGTTGATATCCAATGGTGAGGGCGGAGGCTTGTGATATAATAATGCCCTGGATCAGAGAACAGGAGCAGAGTCCTGGAGCCTGCAGTCAATGCCTGGCTTTGATGGGATTCAGAGATCCCTCCATGGCTGCTCCCATCTCATCTACTAAGAAGCACCAAGATCCCACTCTCGCTCCAGCGACTTGCCATGAAGAGTATACTGAGCAACCGGGCCATGACCATCTCTGCCCTGGAGGAACTGCCAATGCTTCTCTTCCCTTCACTCTTTATGCAGCTCTGTGCTAGGGGCCACAGACAGGTGCTGAAGGCCATAGTGCAGGCCTGGCCCTTCCCCTGCCCTCCCATGGGGGACCTGGAAAAATCACCAGACCTGGAAACTTTCAAGGCTATCCTGGATGGGCTCGATCTGCTACTTGCCAAGAAGGAGTGGTCCAGTCTAAATGAACTGCAAGTGCTTGATTTCCAGAATGAGCACCCAGAGATCTGGATGCGGGGATACCCCTCTATGGTCCGAATCTCTTATCCAGCGTTACTCACTGACAATTTAACAGTGAATCGCATGAGTGGAGAACAGCTCTTTATCATTGCCATGGCCCTGACCATCAAAAATGGCACCCAGAATGATCTCCAAGCCTTCCTGCTCCAGTGGGTGAGGGAGAGGAAAGGACTCGTCCAGCTGTGCTCAAGGAAGCTGCAGATTCTGTCAGGTTCCTTCTCTATGATCCAGAAGATTATTTTTGTGGTGTGAATGAACTCCATCCAGGAATTGGTACTTAATAGTTTCTAGCATTGTGGAACTATGAAAAACTTTGCTCCTTATCTGCATATGATGAAGAATCTTCACACTGTCAACTTCTCCAAGATGAGTTTCAACTTCTATACATCTACCTCCAGGAATTGTCCCTATCCCTGCCAATTGGGGGCACATCTGGGGCAGCTGCAGCATCTCCAGGAGCTCCATGTGCCCGATGTCTTCTTCCTTTATAAACAACCGTGAGCCATTCTTTGGAGCCCGAAGCCTTTGAAGGCCTTGTCTCTGAGTTCCTGTCCCTTCGAAGCAAGCAGACGTGACGTTTCTGTCCCAGTGTCCCTGCACTAGGCAGCTTAAGCACCTGTGGCTGAGAAGCTTGTGCATGGACCGCTTCAGTCATGAGCTCCTGAGTGACCTGCTGGAGCATGTAGCTGGCACCCTGTGTGCCCTGGCCCTAGAGGACTGTGACATCACTAATTCCCAGCTCTCCAACATCCTGCCTGCCCTCAGCCAGTGCTCTCAACACAGATTTTTCAGTTTCCCTGGAAACTTCATCTCCATGGCCTCCCTGCAGAACCTCCTGAGCCACATGGTCAGTCTCAGCCATTTGAGACAAGGCCTTTATCCTGGCCCTCTGGAGAGCTACAGCCATGCAGGGAACATCCAACCTGAAAGATTTGCCCAGGTTTGGGCTGGATTGGCACAGAGATTGTGAGACATAGGGCCAAGCCAGAAGGTCCAGATTTGTACCAGTTTCTGTCATCACCAGAACAAATGCAAATTCTACAGCCTGGGCCCAGATGGTTGCTGGAAGGTCACAAAGGAGGGACTTCCTGTCCTTTCTGATCTGCTTTTGTAGTCAGGCACTTCTATCCTGCAATACTCTCTCTGCATTAGAAATGAGAGCTGTGACACAAGAGCATTCTCTAGGGGGCACAAATCCCATATTCAGTTTATGTAGAATAACGTAGGCATCTGATCCTGTGCCTTTCAGATCAATCATAACTTGGGGACCCCAAGAGCTTCTGGGGCCTTTTGGGGTACATGTGTCCTGTGCACACATCATCAGGAATTTCCAGGGAATTCGGGCTTGAAAGAACTGGAACATGGTCTTCCTTTTCTAAAGAGTGGAAGAAAACTTCAAAGTCCTAGGACTGTCTTTCTCTGACTCGGTACAATTTTCTGTCTCCATCAATCCCTGTATTCATTTCAAACAGAAAGTCAGCAATAAGTAGAAAGGGATAATTTCTCAGAAGTCCAAAACCAGAGCATTTTTTTGTGTCTAATCAGCAAGTTCGAGATCTGAGGATCACAGTTTGAAGTCAACCTGATTCAGAAAGTTGATGAGACTCTTTTCTCCCATGAACCACAAGAAAACCTGAAGTGGAGCTATGGCACAAAATGATAGAGTACTAGCTTTGAGAAAAATCAGCTTAGAGACAGTGATCAGTTCTGAGTTCATAACAAGGACCAACTACAACAGATCAAGGAATAAATCACCCCTCAGCCTCAGTTGGGTTCTTCAGATTTGTAACTACTCAGGAGGCTGCGATCTGAGGATCAAAGTTCACATCCAGCCTGAGCAAGAACCTCTGAGATGCTTATTTCCAATTAAACACCAAAAAATTGTAAGTGGAGTTTGTGGCCAGGCCCAGCACCAGCCTTCACTGAACAGTGTTTAGGGACCGACAGTGCCCAAGCCATGCACTAAGCACAAATATTCATAGAAAACGAAGCTAACAAATGAAAAGCAGATAAACATACCTGCAACACCCAGGGTACCAAAGGGAAGGGAAAGGGATCATCAAAATGGTGAGAAAAAAGGGTGAAAGGCAAACCAACAGAATAGCAGTACTTATTAGACAATATGTTGTAAACCAACTGTATTACTCTGGGAGGGAGGGATTAAGGAATAGGGGAGGTGGGAGAAAATGAGGAGGAGGTAACAAGTTTGTCAAGAAATGCACTCATGGGGCTTGGAATATGGCCTAGTTGCAAGAGTGCTTGCCTCCTACACATGAAGCTTCGATTCCCCAGCACCATATATATGGAAAATGGCAAGAAGGGGCGCTGTGGCTCAGGTGGCAGAGTGCTGGCCTTGAGCGGGGAAGAAGCCAGGGATGGTGCTCAGGCCCTGAGTCCAAGGCCCAGGAATGGCCAAAGAAAAAAAAAGAAAAAGAAAAGAAAGAAATGCACTCACTCCCATATATATGTAAATATAAACCCCTCTGTACATCACCTTGACAATAAAAATAAAATAAAATGAAACCTATGCTTTGGAATAAAAATATTTATTTAAATGAAAAATTAAAACAGAAAGAATGAAATAAATAATCTCACTTTCCAGGAAACTGCAAACTTTTATTGAATGTATAAATAAAGGTAATGAATTAATGAATACATGTGTTCTTCTCTGTTGACATGGTTTACCTAGAGCTCAATGCAAATCACTTCTTGTGACTGGAACATGAATTGCTCATCTGTCAGTGTTCTTTCTCATCTTTAAAATCAGAGGATAAACACAGGTTGAGGATTATGTCAGTTGGAAATTGTAAGGACCACACTGGGAGGACTCCATGCACCCAGTACCTGTGTTACCTAAGTAACTAGCACACCTGGAGGAAGTTACCTTCCTCTTCTCTGATATCAAAGTCAATCCACCTGGCCATATCTCCTGATCCTGCCCTAGAATATTATGGCCAATTATCCAGAAAAAAAGCCGGAAGTAGTGATGTGGCCCGTGCAGTAGAGCACTACCCTTGAGCAGAAAAGGCTAAGCAAGTATGTGAGACTTCAAACACTGGTACCAAAAGGAAATTAAGAGTATAATAAACTAGTAAATGCATAACAGAAGGAACACAAAAGATCTCCCAAGCCTATAGCCTAATGCCACAGAAGGCCCAGTGACGTGAGCTTGCAGAAGACCCAAGGGGAGCAGCCAGCTCAATTTACAGCTTCCACTAAGACATGTGGAAATTCTGTCTTCCTTTCCCTCCCACCTTCCCTTCTTTGTTTCCTTCTTTAGCTTGTTCCTGCCTTCCTTAGCTCCTTCATCCCTTCTTTCCTTCCATTATTGTTCCTTCCTTCCTTGCATTCTGACACCTTATTTACCTATGTCTATTCCTCTCTGCCTACCTCCATTCATTCCGGACTGCCTTCCTCCCATTTTTCCTTCACTCCTTCCTTCTTTTTTATTTTTTATTTTTTATTTTATTTATTTATTTATTTTTTGGTCAGTCCTGGGGCTTGGACTCAGGGCCTGAGCACTGTCCCTGGCTTCTTTTTTTTTTGCTCAAGGCTAGCACTCTGCCACTTGAGCCACAGCGCCACTTCTGGCCATTTTCTGCATATGTGGTGCTGGGGAATTGAACCCAGGGCCTCATGTATACGAGACAAGCACTCTTGCCACTAGGCCATATCCCCAGCCCTGTTTTTTATTTTTTTCTTTGTTTGTTTTTTTTTATTTTTTTCAAATTTTTATTATCAAACCGATGTACAGAGAGGTTACAGTTTCATACATTAGGCATTGGATACATTACTTTTACTGTTTGTTACTTTGTTCCTCATACCCCCCTCCCCCCACCTCTTTCCCTTTCCCCCCATGTGGTGTTCCATTCACTTAGACAAAGCAGTTTTGCAAGTATTGCTTTTGTAAGTTCTTTTTCTTTTTTTACCCTGAGTATCTCAATTTTCCCCTTTCAATTTCCTAGTTCTAATACCAGTATACATGGTTTCCAATATACTCAGATAATGTTACAGAGAAAGTGTAGCAAAAACCACAGGAAGGTGATACAAGAACATCATCTATAATAGATGCTACAGAAACACATGGTACGTTGAAAGTAATTACAACTGTGATATAACAATCATTTCCATAACATGGAGTTCATTTCACTTAGCATCATCTTATGTGTTCATAGGATATAGCAATTGGGCTCTTGTGATCCTCTGCTGTGACTTGCCTAAAACTGTACTAATTACTCCCAATAAGGGAGACCATAGAGTCCATGTTTCTTTGGGTCTGGCTCACTTCACTTAGTATATTTTTTTCCAAGTTCTTCCATTTCCTTACAAATGAGGCAATGTCATTCTTTCTGATAGAGGCATAAAATTCCATTGTGTATATGTACCACATTTTCCTGATCCATTCGTCTATGGAGAGGCATCTGGGTTGGTTCCAGATTCTCGCTATGACAAATTGCGCTGCAATGAACTTTGTTGTGCTGGTGGCTTTACTGTGAATTTGTTTGTGGTCTTTTGGATAGATACCCAAAAGTGAGGCTGCTGGGTCATAGGGGAGTTATACATTTAGCCTTCTGAGGAATCTCCATACTGGTTGCCAGAGTGGCTGAACTAGTTTACATTCCCACCAACAATGAAGTAGGGTTCCCTTTTGGCCACATCCCCTCCACCAATTGTTATTGCTAGTTTTCTTGATATAGGACATTCTTACCAGGGTAAGATGGAATCTCAACGTTGTTTTGATGTGCATTTCTTTTATGGCCAGTGATGTAGAACACTTTTTCATATGTCTCTTGGCCATTCTCATTTCCTCATCAGAGAAAGTCTCTTTGTAAGTCTTTAGCACACTTGATGAGGGGGCTATTGGTTCTTTGTGGTTTTGTTTTGGAGGAAGGTAATTTTTTTAGTTCTGCATATATTTTAGATTTGAGGCTTTTGTCTGCTGAATGGCCGGTCCAAGATCTTCTCCCAGTCTGTGGGCTTTCTGTTTATCTTGCGAACTATGTCCTTTGCCATGCAGAAGTTCTGCAGTTGATGCAGTCCCATTTATCCAACCTTTCTTTGATTTTTATCCTTTCTGGGTCTTTGTTAAGGAAGTCCGTCCTGTGCCAAGAGCCCAAGTGTTTCTCCTACCCCTTCCTTTAGTGTATTAAGGGTGTCTGTTTTGATTTCGAGGTCTTTAATCCATTTGGAATTGATTTTGGTGCAAGGTGATATATAAGGATCTAGTTTTAGTTTGTTGCATGTGTTGAACCAGCATTGCCAGCACCATTTGTTAAAGAGGCTATCTTTCTTCCAAGCTATTGTTTTAGCTCTTTATCAAAGATTAAGTAGGCATAGTTCTGTGGGTTCATTTCTGGGTCTTCAATTCTGTTCCATTGGTTTTCAGGTCTGTTCCGGTGCCAATACCAGGCTGTTTTTATTACTATAGCTTTATAATACAGCTTGAAGTTGGGTACTGTAACTCCTCCAGCACTGTTCTTTCTGCTTAGGATTGGTTTTGCTATTCTAGGTGCTTTATTGTTCCATATGAATTTCTGGATTGCTTCCTCTATTTCATTAAAAAGTGGTGTTGGGATATTAATGCGTATTGCATTGAATTTGTAGATAGCCTTTGGCAATATTGCCATTTTGATTATATTAATCCTCCCAATCCAGGAGCATGGGAGGTTTTTCCATTTCCTTAGTTCTGACTTAATTTCATTTTTCAAGCTTTTAAAGTTCTCATCAAAGAGGTCTTTCACTTCTTTGGTTAAGGTTATTCCTAGGTATTTTATATTTTGGGGGGCTATTGCAAAAGGAGTTGTTTTTCCTGATTTCCACCTCGATCTTCGGGTCATTAGCATAGAGAAAGGCCATTGATTTTTGAGGGTTTATTTTATATCCTGCAACTTTGCCAAAGTTTAGGATCAGCTCTAGTAGCTGGGGGTAGATTCCATGGGATTCTTTAGGTATAGGATCATGTCATCTGCGAGGAGAGAAAGTTTAACTTCATCTTTTCCTATTTGGATCCCCTTTATATTTTCTTCTTGCCTAATTGCTCTGGCTAGGAATTCTAGTACTATGTTGAAGAGCAGGGGAGAGAATGGACATCCCTGTCTTGTTCCTGATTTTAAAGGGAATGGCTTAATTTTTCACCATTTAGAGTTATACTTACTGTTTGTTTTGCATAAACTGCCTTGATTATATTCAAGAATGTTCCCTGGAATCCCAGTTTTTCCAGGGCTTTTAGCATAAATGGGTGCTGGATATTATCAAATGCTTTTTCCGCATCCAGAGATAAAACCATGTGGTTCTTTAGCTTGCTCCAGTTGATGTGGTGGATTACATTAATTGACTTGCGTATATTAAACCAACTTTGTATCCCTGGGATGAATCCTGTTTGATCGTGGTGTATGATTTTTTGATGACCTGTTGAAGTCGATTGTCCAGAATTTTGTTGAGAATTTTTGCAACCATGTTCATCAGTGAAATCGGTCTATAGTCTTCTATCCGTGATGAGTCCCTGCCTGGTTTTGGGATGAGGTTATGATGGCTTCATAGAATGTGTCTGGTAGAGAATTTTCTCTTTTGATTTCATTGAAGAGTTTGAGAAATATTGGTGTGAGTTCTGTTTTGCAGGCCTTGTAGAAATTGTGCAATGAATCCGTATGGACCTGGGCTTTTCTTGGATGGGAGATCATTTATTAACGTTTCTATTTCAATTCTGGATATGGGTCTGTTTAGAAGGTTTCAATCTTTATGGTTGAGTTCGGGGATATGGATCTTTTCTAGGAAATCATCCATTTCTTCCAAGTTCTCGAATTTGTTGGCATAAAGGTTAGCAAAATAGTCCCTTATTATTTTTTGAATTTCGGTTATTTCTGTGGTGATGTTACCTGTTTCATCTCTTATCTTGTTTATTTGAGTGTGCTGCCTTCGTTTTTTGGTCAGGTTTGCCAGGGGTCTGTCTATCTTGTTGATTTTTTCCAAGAACCAACTCTTTGTCTTGTTGATTCCTTCGATAGTTTTTTTTTTTTGTCTCTAATTGATTTAATTCTGATTTGATTTTAATTTTTTGCTTCCGTCTATTGACTTGGGGTTTGGCTTGTTGCTCTCTTTCAAGGAGTTCAAGGTGCTTCCTTAAATTATTGAGTTGCTGTTTCTCCAGTTTGTTGGTGTATGCACGCAAGATACAAATTTTCCTCTCAGTACTGCCTTTGCTGTGTCCCAAAGGAGCTGGTACTTTGTGTACTCATCTTGGTTGAATCCCATAAACATTTGAATTTCCATTTTAATTTCTTCAATGACCCACTGATGGTTCAGCAGTGTGTTATTTAGTCTCCATGAATTGTGGGATTTTCTGTGGTGTCTGTTTGAATTGAGCTCTAATTTTATTCCACTGTGGTCTGAGAGTATGCAGGAAATGGTTTTGATGCTTCTGAATTTGTACAGATTTCCTTTGTGTCCTAAGATGTGATTCTGGAGAATGTTCCATATGCTGCGGAGAAGAACGTGTATTCTGTTGTTCTTGGTGAAAAATTCTGAAGATGTGGTTAAATCTAGTTGGTCTATGCAATTATTTAGTTCTGTGGTTTCTTTGTTCAGTTTTTTGCGTGTTGATCTGTCCAGAGCTGATAGTGGAGTGTTAAAGTCCCCAACTATCCATGTGTTTGGGTCTATGAGTGGTTTTGGAGTTAGTAGTGTTTGTTTGATGAAGTTGGGTGCTCCTGTATTTGGGGTGTAGATATTTACAATGGTTATATCTTTCTGTAGGGAGATCCCTTTACTAGTATGTAGTAGCCTTCTTTGTCTCTTCTTACCTTTTTTAATTTGAAGTCAATTTTGTCTGATACTAGGATTGCAACTCCAGCCTGCTTATGGGGGCCATTTGCTTGATAGATTTGATTCCAGCCTTTCACTTTTAGAAGATGTTTACTTTTGCTGGATAGATGTGTCTCTTGGAGGCAGCAGAAAGATGGAACTTGATTCTTGATTCAACAAATGAGCCTAAGTCGTTTGATTGGAGAATTAAATCCATTAATGTTGAGAGTTAGAATTGAGAGGTGATCATTTGTTCCTTTCATTGTCATTATTTTGTTAAAATCTGTTTCTTCCAATTTCTTGATCTGATATTTACTATTTAGGGTCCATTTCTCTGTCTGTATTGTGCTCTTGATTATTTTCCTTGTATAGTACATCTTTAAGATTTTTTGGAAAGCTGATTTGGTGGAGATATATTTTTTCAGTTTATCCTTACTATGGAAGACTTTTATTTGACCTTCGGCTATGAATGAGAGTTTGGCTGGGACAGAATTCTTGGTTGGTAGTTATTTTTATTTAGTGTTTTGTACACCTCATTCCAGGCTCTCCTTGCTTTCATGGTCTCTGCTGAGAAGTCTGGGGTAATTCTGATTGCTTTACCTTTATATGTTATTGTTTTCTTCTCCCTAACAGCTTTGAGTATTTTTCCTTGCACTCTACTGAACCTGTTTTGATCACAGTGTGCCAGGGGGATGTCCTATTCTGGTCTGTTCGGTTTGGGGTTCTGAATGCTTCTTGTATCTCTACAGGCCTTTCCTTCTGAATATTTGGGAAGTTCTCAGCTAATATTCTGTTAAATAGGTTGCCTATCCCATTAACTTCTTTCTCCAAGTTTTCCTCAATAACTATTATTCTTAAATTGGACTTCCTGATAGTGTCTTGAATCTCCTGTAGTTATCTGTTTTGTTGATTTGACTGGATTTGTATTGATTTTTTTATCTTTCTCCATAGATTCTAAGGAATCTTCAGCTCCTGAGATTCGATCCTCTGCTTCAGTTAGTCGGGACTGTAGGCTAGCTACTTGATTTCAAATCTCTTTTCCTTTTGAATGGTCTTTCCTGATCATTTACATGTCATTTCTTAGATTCTATATGGACTTATTTACTTCATTAACTTCATTAATTTGATTTTGAGTGTTGTCTCTCAAATCTTTAAGCTGAGTAGCTATCTTTTCTTTTTTTATTAAGTTTTTATTATAAAACTGATGTACAGCGAGGTTAGAGTTTCATACGTTAAGCATTGCATACATTTCTTGTACAGTTTGTTACCTTGTCCCTTATACCCCCCTCCCCCTCCCCCTTCCCCTCCCCGAGGTGTTCAGTTCACTTACACAATACAGTTTTGCAAGTATTGATTTGTTGTTGTTTCTCTTATTTTACCCTTTGTCTCTCAATTTTGGTATTCCCTTTCAATTTCCTAATTCTAATACCAGTATACACGGTTTCCAATATACTCAGATAAGGTTACCGAGATAGTGTAGATACAATCACAACAAGGTGATACAAGAACATCATCAACAATGTAAACTACAGATACACATGGTATGTTGAAAGTAGTTACAACTGTGATATAACAATCATTTCCATAAAATGGAGTTCATTTCACTTAGCATCATCTTATGTGATCATAAGGGTATAGCTATTGGGCTCTTGTGATCCTCTGCTGTGGCTTGCCTAAACCTGTGCTAATTATTCCCAATAAGGGAGACCATAGAGTCCATATTTCTTTAGGTCTGGCTCACTTCACTTAGTATAATTTTTTCCAAGTTCTTCCATTTCCTTACAAATGGGGCAATGTCATTCTTTCTGATAGAGGCATAAAACTCCATTGTGTATATGTACCACATTTTCCTGATCCATTCGTCTATGGAGGGGCATCTGGGTTGGTTCCAGAATCTCGCTATGACAAATTGCGCTGCAATGAACATTGTTGTGCTGGTGGCTTTACTGTGATTTTGTTTGTGGTTTTTTGGATAAATACCCAAAAGTGGGGTTGCTGGGTCATAGGGGAGTTCTACATTTAGCTTTCTGAGGAATCTCCATACTGCTTGCCAGAGTAGCTGAATCAGTTTACATTCCCACCAACAATGAAGTAGGGTTCCCTTTTGGCCACATCCCCTCCAACAACTGTTATTGTTAGTTTTCTTGATATATGACATTCTTACCCTGAGCCAATCAGATTTGTACCTGTATCCTAATCTGGCTTGCTTGAACACTTGATTGTCGTAACTTTGTTCTTTGCCTTTATAAGCTCTGTGTAATCACAGCTCGGGGCTGCCTCCTAACCTCCACTTTGTCGGTGGGTAGGACAAGGCCGAAGTTGCAGCTCGCGTAAATAATGTCTTGCCTTGCTATTGCATTTCGGAATGTCTGAGTCTCAGTGGTCTTCTTGGTGGTGGTCTTGCGACTTGGCACAACATTTGGGATTTCATCCGGGATGGCCCCAGAGACCCCTGAGACCCCAGACTCCGAAGGTAAGAAAATAGCGCTGTTCGTTCTGTGTGTCTGTGTCTGTGTGATTTTTAGTTTTGTTTTCTGTTTTGGCCAACCGCCTGAATCTGAACCTGTATGTAATGAAGGGCCAGCCGGAGTGGACATGCTCGTATGGGCAGTCCTGGAGGACTTGGGGTCACCTCAAGCCCTCCACAAGGGGCTCAGGCTTCCCACTACCACCCTGAACCTGAAGGACTGGACCAGGAGACCCTTCTAACGGGCACCCATCCAGTCCACTCTATATTCGGGGTTGTCTGGTCCGCTCCTACAGAGGAAGGGGAGAGAGAGAACCTCAAGATTGTGTGATCTGCCCCCTCACAGGGGCAGGAAAGACACAGTCGAACCTGTAAGCCACAGCTCCCTAAGTCTGTGTATAAGTGTTGTCTGGTCTTTGTGCCTGTGATTATTTTTGTGTGTTTCTTTCTTGCGCTGTGCCTTACTGAGAAACGGATGATGGGGAACGTTCCTTCCACTCCCCTGGACTTGACTTTAGCTCACTGGAAAGATGTACAGGTGATAGCCCACAATCAGTCAATCAGTGAGAGTGTCTGCAAAAATGAACTCTAGGGGACCCCCACCCAGCCTTCTTAAGCAGAAAATTTTTTGGTGTGCTAAAATGTTTTACTAAAACTATCATGACCTGGAAAATGAGGCTGGAGGTTTTTGTCTTAAAATGTGTGGCTGATGCTTATTCAGTACGCTTTAAGATCTTTTGAATATGTATGTGTGTGTGCATGTGTGAGTGTGAACATGTTCAAGACTGCAATATGATGCAAAACTAAGTTTGTTTAAAATCAAATGGTCATCAAGTTTGGACATTACCAAATGCTTTAAAGGTATTATTGCATTGTTTTAAAGAGGAACTAGAGTTAAAAAAGGATTTCTCCGGGTTCTTTAAATAAAATTAAAAAAAATCAGAGCTAAGTGTCAGAAATTTTGATTTAAAAGGAGATATATATATATACATACATATATACATATATATGTATATATAGTATATATGTATATATAGTATATATGTATATGTGTATGTATGTATATATATATATATATATATATATATATATATGTATATATACTAAACTAATGGGGATAGAAGTAAACTCTCATTAACTCTATGTATGTAGGAAGAAAAGGCAAAATGGGCCAATGTTTCTCACAATATATTGGAAAGCTGAATGGACAAGTATTTCTAATTGTAATTCTTACATTAAGGAAAAATTCAAAGGTCTTCATGCCATGCAGTTACTGGGACTGAAGAAAAAAAAGAGGCTCTTTTGAAACAAGCAGCCCGCAGGCAAAGGGCGGCACCTGGTTTCAGAATGCCTGTGAGCTTCAGTTTTTCCAATGCAGATAAAAGCTAAAGTGTTATGTTAGTGTTAAAAAGGGTTTGGAAATCAAGAATACATTTCCAGGTAAGAAATTTGGAAGTAAAATTGTCCTAAATAATTATTGCAAAGTGAGAAAGGGAGAATTATGGCTACCAAAATGTTTAATTGCCATTCCAGCTTCTTTGTAGGTTTTTTTTTTAACAGTTTCCAGCAGACCCACAGAGAAGCACAGGTGATTCCTACAAGTTTGTCAAGATCTAATACTGGCCCCTAATAAGTTCTAGGTTAGAGAGCATGCTTAAAAACTACTTCTGTGTGGACCACCTTGTTGCTTCTAATTGGAGTAAGGTGGCCTCTTGTAAGACTCACTGATCTGAAATCTGTGGTTCAAAGCCAGTCCGGGCAGAGAAAGGTCCCTGTGAGAGACTTGTCTCTAAACCGCCAGCAGAATGCTGGGAACGGAGTTGTGTGGAGCTCAAAGTGGTAGGGTGCTAGTCCTGAGCTGGAGAGCTGGGGGACTGCGCTCAGGCCCTGAGTCCAAGTCCAGTGGAAAGTCACTCTTACTGGGACAAAAGTGACGGAGCATCCAGAGGCAGTAAGCCACTGCTTGGATGGCAGAGATGGTGTCAGATCTAGAGTCAGTCCTGTTTGGCCTTTCAAAAGTTAATCAAAGCCGGGAAGTCCTAGATGAATAGTTCGTAAGCATGCCTTTCCAATGCCCATGTCTGTCTACTGGGCAGGAACTTGCCAGTCATCTGTGATAGTGGTTAGTAAGGGTAAGTTTGTCAAATTAGAGGATAGATTAAAATCTCAACCCCCCGCATTTACTCAAAGCTCTCACTGGCAGTGAGAATTTTAAGCTGATACATCTGTTTAGGAAAGAAAGCTTGTAGACCTGAGATTGTGTCCTGAATGAGATCTGTTAAAGGCCTGCAAAAGTAACTTTTTAGGTCATCAGAGATCAGTTCCCCAGCCATTCAGGAAAATGTTTTTACAAACTAGAATGTTAAAAAGCACAAATTTGTAAACCTGAAGTCACCCATCTGGGCTTCATATTAAAAGAGAGCAAGCGTTGGCTGTCAGATGCACGTAGACTGTGCTGAAAATCCCTGTGTCTAAATCAGCCAGACAAGTCAGAGTTCCTAGGAACAGACTTTAGTAGACCCAGGGCCATGAGCTTTGCCTCCTGTGCCCCAGTATTTCCAAGAAGACTTGAAGTGGATAAAGAAAAATCCCATGGCCCACAAAACCCCGAACAGAGAAGGAAACAATGACTGGTGGAAAACTTGGGAAGGGAAACTTATCTTGCCATAAGGGCTGGGTAAGGGGATCCTTAAGAGAATCCACTGAGCTTCTAACATGGGAACCCAAAAAATGCAGGACTTGCTCCGACACTCCAAAGTGAAAATTAGACAAGGAGATCAACTTATTGAAGATATTGTTAAAAATTGCAAGGCCTGTCAGCTTACCAATGCCACCAATCAACAGATTACTAAAGGAGCTCGCCTCTGTGGGGATAGGCCAGGTGTGTATTGGGAAGTAGATTTAAACCTGGAAAATTTGGATACAAATACTTGCTAGTTTTTGTAGACAGCTTTTCAGGATGGGTTGAAGCCTATCCAACAAAGCATGAGTCTGCCAATGTAGTGGCTAAGAAGATCCTGGAAGAAATCCTACCCAGGTATGGCTTCCCATCCACCATTGGGTTGGATAATGGACCGGCCTTCATCTCAAAATAAGTCAGGGAATAGCCGCTGCACTGGGGACAGATTGGAAATTGCATTGTGCTTATAGACCCCAGAGTTCAGGACAGGTAGAGAGAATGAATCGGACTCTAAAAGAGACCCTAACTAAATTGGCCTTAGAGACTAGTGCAGACTGGGTGTCACTCCTTCCTTTTGCTCTGCTTAGAGTAAGAAATTCTCCCTATCAGCTTGGCTTTACTCCTTTTGAAATAAGCATTCAGACTGAATTGCTTGCTAATATGAATGATGCTGAATTTTTGTGTAAACTCGATTATTTGCAGCTCATGCACCAGAATATGTGGCCCCAACTTAAGGCATTATATGATTCTGCTTCTTTCCCTACCCCCCATTTATTCAGACCAGGGGACTGGGTGTTCATCTGAAGGCATAGCCCCAAATCCTTAGAACCACGGTGGAAGGGACCCTAGATGGCATCGCCACTTGGGTTCATTGCTTCCACGCCAGGCCAGCTGACCACTTTGCCCTGGACGACGACTACCATGGTGGAACATGGGAGGTCTCCAAGCACCAACTCAGCCGCTTCGCCTTCGCCTCAAGAAAAGAAAGTTAGACTGAATATTGTTACAATTTTCTTTTTGCCTTCTTTCCTTGCTACCCTGGCTAATGTTGACGGTAACCCTCACCAGCCTTTCCAATTATTTTGGCAGCTCACACCAAAATGGAGTGATCCCCTTATTTTAGCAACCAAGGAAGACCCCTTAGGAACCTGGTGGCCAGACATAGTAGTAGGCTTCTGTGATCTGGCCACAAGCAACTGGGATGTGCCAGATCACTTGGACCTGAACCTGAATAAGCGACTTCCCAAGTGTGATGAGCAGGAGTCCTGTCCAGTTTGATGTGTGCAGTCTCTTGGTCAAGTAGACTAAGGTTATAGGTTTCTGGCTAGGTAAGGTCAACGCCCCTGAGTCAGCCTGAAGAAGTTACAGAAGATGGATGATCTTCACCCATCAGCCCCCCTTTAAAACCAAGGGACCAGAGTTATTCTTGGTTACTACTTTGGGCCCTACTGGCCCATGCCTTACCTCTATATCATCTATATCATCATCAGGCAAGCCATTGAAATGGACAGAATGGAGCCATGATTGGCTCCCAATGTACCAAAAAGAAAAAGGCGGAAATGAAGTGCCAGACTTTGAAGTCAGGCCCCACTTTACCACGTGAACCCCACTTTACCACGTGAACCTGAGATAAGCAGGCCCTGTGAACAGACCCAGGATAAGCCCATTGGGGCCCAGTCAGTCTAGAACTCTAACCGCTGGGAATGCTTAACTCTGGCCATCCCTGGGGTGCCTTGAACCCTGAGCCAATCAGATTTGTACCTGTATCCTAATCTTGCTTGCTTGAACACCTGATTGTTGTAACTTTGTTCTTTCCCTTTATAAGCCCTGTGGAATCACAGCTCTGGGCTGCCTCCTAACCTCTGCTGTGTCGGTGGGTAGGACGAGGCCCAAGTTGCAGCTCACTTAAATAAAGTCTTGCCTTGCTATTGCATTTCAGGATGTCTGAGTCTCGGTGGTCTTCTTGGTGGTGGTCTTGCGACTTGGCACAACAATAGATGTAGGAGGTTGATGCAGGGGGCAGAGCAAGTAACAAACAACTTAAGCAAGTGTGGCACAGATGTAGGAGGTTGACTCGGGTAGAGCAAGCAACAAACAACTTAAACAAGTGTGGCACAGATGTAGGAGGTTGACACAGGTAGAGCAAGCAACAAACAAGTTAAGCAAGCCATTTACAAAAGCAGAATTTTGGGCTCAGATTAACATAATAATCAAGATGGAGTCAGCTTTACTCCCCTCAACATTTCCTCCCATGTTACCCTAGTCAAGATGGAGTAAGCTTTGCTCCCTACAAAACAGTCACATACATTCCTGCCTGGCTGGCTTCTAAATGGGGTTATCAAATCTCAGGCTCCTTAGTAGAATTACATGCATGAGACATTGGAGCCCAGTGTGAATATTTCTTTCTTGCTTTTTGTTTTGGGTTTATAATTTTATTCTTGCTGTGCCTGGATGGACAGAAAGTAGACTCTCTTTTAAGAAGATCAAATCAACTGTGGTCTGCATTTTGAAGGCACATTTTGTTGTGCCAAGTCGCAAGACCACCACCAATAAGACCCCGAGACTCACACATTCCGAAATGCAATAGCAAGGCAAGACTTTATTCAAGCAGGGCCGCGGCCCGGGCCTTGTCCTACCCACCGACACAGTGGTGGTTAGGAGGCCGCCTGGAGCTGTGATTATACAGAGCATATAAAGGCAAAAGACAAAGTTACAGCAATCATGTGTTTAAGCAAGCAAGATTACGGGTACAAATCTGATTGGCTCAGGGCTCGAGGTATTCTAGGGGCGGTTAGAGTTAAGCATTCCCAGTCATTAGAGTTCTCCACCGGCTGGGCCCTAATAAGCTTGTCCTGGGTTTGTTCACAGGGCCTGCTTATTTTCAGGTTCACGTGGTAAAGTGGGGTTCGTGTGGTAAAATGGGGTTTGACTTCAAAATCTGGCACTTCAATTTGATCAAAACTCAACCACTGCAGCTTTAGCTAGTGAGAATTCTCATCCCCCAGTTTGTTGGAGAAGTACAAATATTTCCCATGGTTTTCATAGACTTTCATTTGTTACTTATGTTGAATTTTCCCGCAAACTTTTTCCCCATTAGTGTTGTGGCTCAAGTGGTAGAACACTAGGCTTGACAAACAGCATATCAGGTACAAAACCCAGGTCTGGAGTTCAAGCCACAGTTCAGCACAAAGTAAAAATATGAAGGAAGGAAATATGGAGGATGCCAGGCAAAAATGAAATGAGGATGGGAGGGATGGAGTGAAGTGGACGGAGAGATGGAGGGAAGGAGCAAGGAAGAAAGGAAGATAAAGAAAGAATTTTCTGGAGTCTTTGTGGATGCTATAAAGTTGGTCAAGGATCTCTTCTTGTGTCTTTGGTAGGCTCAGGACAGTGGAAAAACTGTAGGAATTCTGAAGGATTTAAGATATAAGAGACTTAAGTCTTTATGACTATTTTGTTTTACATTTCAAAGAGAACCTCCCAGGTGTGGGCCAAGCCTTTAATCTTGTAATTTTTTAGTTAAAGCAGTATTTGAATTGATCTCAAGTGCCACGCCCAACCAAGGTGTGATGGTTGAAGTTCAGCAATCCCATCAGAAGCTGCTCTCTGGTTGGGTCATATCCAATAGTGAGGGTGGGATTGGGTTATGAAGATGTCGAGGGATCAGAGAACAGCAGTAGAGTCCTGGAGCCTGCAGCCAGTGCCTGGCCCTGCTGGGATACAGAGAGCCCTGCACACCTGAGCCACATCTCATCCACCAAGATGAGCACCAGGACCCCACCCTCACTCCAATGTCTCAATATGCAAAGTATGCTGAGCAACCAGGCCTTGACAATCTCTGCCCTGGACAATCTGCCAGTGCTACTGTTCCCTTCATTCTTCATGGAAGTCTATTCTGGGGGCCACAGAGAGTTGCTGAAGGCCACAGTGCAGGCCTGGCCCTTCCCTGCATTCCCCTAGGGTACCTGGCACAGTGAACAGACCTGAAAACCTTTAAGGCTATTCTCGAGGGGCTTGATCAGCTACTTGCCAACAAGGAGCGCCCCAGTTGATGTAAACTACGAGTGCTTGATCTGCAGAAGGAGTACCCAGAAATCTGGATGTGGGGCTACACCTCCTTTTGTGCCAAGTCGCGAGACCACCACCAAGAAGACCACCGACACTCAGACAATCCGAAATGCAATAGCAAGGCAAGACTTTGTTCAAGCAGGGCCACAGCCTGGGCCTTGTCCTACCCACCAACACAGCAGAGGTTAGGAGGCAGCCCCCATCTGCGATTACACAGAGCTTATAAAGGCAAAAGACAAAGTTACAGCAATCAGTTGTTTAAGCAAACAAGATTATAAGTACAAATCTGATTGGCTCATTGCTCGAGGCATTCTAGGGGTGGTTAGATTTAAGCATTCCCAGTAGTTAGAGTTCTCGACCTGCTGGGCCCTAATAAGCTTGTCCTGGGTTTTCTCACAGGACCTGCTTATCTCAGGTTTACGTGGTAAAGTGGGGTTCACATGGTAAAGTGGGGCCTGACTTCAAAGTTTGGCTCTTCATTTCCCCTCTTCACTCCATGATCCAAATCTCCTATCCAGACATCCTGCATGACAAACCAATAGTGAGTCGCTGTTCAGGGATGATGGAAGAGCATCCACTGATGAGAATCCTGGACATGACCCTTGAAGATGGCCCCAAAGATGGTCTCCAAGCCTTTCTGCTCCAGTGTGGCAGGGAAAGGAAAGAAAACGTCCACCTGAGCCCAAGGAAGCTTCAGATTCTGTCTGAAAAAATGTCTAAAATCCAGAAGTCCTTGTTGGCCATGAGGCTGGAATCCATCCAGGAGCTGGTGGTGAGTCAAATCTGGCATCTTGAAGCCATGAACCATTTTGCTCCTGACCTGGGCCAGATGAAGAACCTTCACATCCTCAAATTCTCCAACATGGTTTGGGACACGTGTCCTTCTGTATCCATGAAATTCCAGTACACTGGCCAACTGGAGGCCCATCAAGGGCAGCTGTAGCATCTGTAGGAGATGCATTTGCAGGACTGTCTCTTCTTTCATGAAAAGCTTCTGGCCATCCTCCAGAGGCTGCCATCTTTGAAGACCTTGGCTCTGACTTCATGTGGGCTGAAGGAAGTCAGTTTTTGGTTTCTAGCCCAGTGTCCCTTCACAGGGCAGCTCAGGTACCTGTGTCTGAGGAGTCTGATCATGGCCACCTTCACACCAGAGCCCCTGAGAGCTGTCCTGGGGAATGTGGCTGGCACTTTGGAGATGCATGCCCTGGAGCAAGCCATCACTGATGCTGAGCTCCCCACAATCCTGCCAACCCTGAGCCAGTGCTCTTAGATCAGCTGCTTCAGTTTCTATGGAAACCACATTTCCATGGCTGCTCTGCAGAAGCTCCTGAGCCACACAGCCAGTCTGGGCCATTTGAGACGAGGGCTCTATCCTGCCCCTCTTGAGAGCTATCACCATCAACACTGGTGGCCAGGGAGCATCGACCCTGAGAAATTTGCCCAGGTTCAGGCTGACTTGTCACTGTCATTGAGAGGCATGGGGATGACCCAGAAGATCCAGATCTGTACCAACTTCTGGCATTGCTGGAACATGTGCCAGTTCTATAGCTTGGGGCCGGATGGCTCCTGGGTGTTCACAGATGAAGGGCTTCCTGGCCTTGCTGCTCTGCCTAGGTGTTCAGCCACTTTATCTCCTGCAATTCCTTCTGAGCATCAGAAATTAAACCAAGACAAAGATGCATCTCCAAGGGGCTTCCCTCCAAAGTTCAGTATGGTAGAAGAGACAGCATGTGTTCCTCAGTTTTCAGTTCAATCGTACCTCTGGAGCTCAAGGAATTTCTGAGTACTTTGGGGTACATGTATCCTGTGCAAACTCCATTAGGGATTGAGGTGAATTCAGCCTGGAGAGAACTGGAACATGACTTGCCTTTTCTAAATGGTTGTATGCAAAACTCTATGTTGTGTTGTAATTCCTTACTGTATATAACTTACTATGTCCATCAATCAGTCCAGTAAAAATGAAAAGCATGAATGGGAAGTCAGCATTTTTTGCACCAAAGAAGGAAACCAATATTGTGGCTACACTCTTAGCTACTCAGCAAGTCTGAGATCTGAGGATCATGGTGCAAACAACTTGGGCAGGAAAGGTCCTTGATGTTTGTATTGCTTATATCATTGAAGAATGTTGTTGGATTTTTAATGGGCATTGCACTGAATTTCATTAAATGAATCCCACCCTCCTCTGGAAACACAGGAAGATAAAAGGTTTCTTAAGTACAACAATCATAAGTCAACCTGTGTTTATCCCGAGTTTATAAAAGGCAAGGAAGTCCACCTTCATAAACTTCGCAATATTTCCTGTCACCTTGAAGCAGTCACAATAATTAATCTCAATATTATAATAGACATTTCTTGTGCCAGTGTTGGGGACTAAACTCAAGGCCTGCAGTCTCTCTGAGCTTATTTGCTCGATTGGCCCTCTACCTCTTGAGCCACAGCTCAACTTCTAGCATTTTTCTGGTTCACTGAATATAAGAATCTCATTGGACTGCCTTGCTACCGCTGGATTTGAACTGTGATCTTTAGATCTCAGTCTCCTGAGAAGGTGAAATTACAGGCGTGAGCCATCAGGCCCCGCTTCAGTGTAACTTAACAAACAGAAGCTCTCTTAAAGAATTCTTGCATAGGGATTATTAGCAGCCTTTTTTTCCTCCAAGTCTTTTACAATCTTCACCTGTACCTGCCTTATTTTATTTTTTTATTTTTATTTTTATTTTTATTTTTTGCCAGTCCTAGGTCTTGGTTTCAGGACCTGTCCCTGGCATCTTTTTGCTCAAGGCTAGCATTCTCCCACTAGAGCCACAGCGCCATTTCTGGCTTTTTCTATATATGTGGTGCTGAGGAATCGAACATAGGGCTTCATACATAGCAGACAAGCACTCTACCACTAGGCCATATTCCAAGCCCCTATTTATTTATATTTTTGCCAGTCCTGGGGCTTGAAGTCAGGGCCTGGGCACTGTCCCTGAGCTTATTTTGCTCAAGGCTAGCAATCTACCAATTAAGCCACGTGCCACTTCTCGCTTTTACTCTTTATGTGGTGCTGAGGAAATGAACCCAGGGCTTCATGCATGCAAGGTGATCCCTCAACCACTAGGCCACATTCCCAGCCCCTGTACCTGCCTTAAAAGCCATTCTTAAAAAGTGACAGGAAGATCACCTTTTGTGCTGCGCACTAACAATTCGTTTGCATTTTAGTAAAAGCAGTTGCATTCCAGTTATGTGATCAGTGTGAGGAGCTTTGCACCCAAGTGATTAGTTCTCAGAGCTGTATTTCAGCTTATAAATGAAGACCAGTAAAAGCCATGGATTGGAAACATTTCCTTTTTTTTTCTTTGTGCCAGTAGTGGGGCTTGAACTCAGTGCCTGATTGTTTTCCCTTAGTGAACATTTCTTCTTCATGTTGGTTCTCTACCACTTAAACATCAACTCTACTACAGATTTGTGCTGAGTGGTGGGAGGGTTATGCCCAGATTTTCTGTCCCCAAAGACCACCAAGGAGTCAATTCCAATGCAAACACATGAGAGTCTTTTTTGCAAGCTTGAGCCTGGACTCTCAACCATCACCGACGCAGTGGATCTGGATTGAGAGCCCCAACCCTCAGACAGTTTTTTATTTTGATTACAGCAGGGGCAAGGTATTTCGTACTTGGCAGTTATTTGATTGGATGACATTTAGCAAGCAAGTCTTGCCCTATGTCTATTGGCTATCAATCTGTTCAGTTATCTATTTAGCTTTGATAACATGAAATGGCCTTCATATCAGGACCTGACAACAGGTGGTCATGTAGCACTGATGCAGGGGGTTAATATACGGAGTAGAGCGAGTCACAAATGGGTTAAGCAAGCCATTTACAGAAGCAGAATTTTGTGGTCAAGCTAACCTCGTACCAACTTTATTTTAACAATTGCTACCATGTTTTCCCATTACTACTAAGCAAGCTTGATCGGGCTAAAACAATCCAGTACTCAATCATAAGTAAACCAACTCAACAGTTACCACAGCATTTCTATTACTATTATGGTTAGTTCTATAGTCTATTACTATTATCTTTTTACTGTCTCTTACCATGGTTGCTACCTAGATACAGAGGGGAACAAGTGCTTTTTATATTTTTACATGTCAAACTACAAGAAACTAGTCTCACAGGTGGGGGTTCAGCCCTCTAGCATGGAATCATCACCAGGGTTTAGAAGCTGTTATAATTTCAACACTAAAACTTATATTTAGTGACTCAGGTTCTCAGGTTAGCCCTTACAGGAGTATGGTTCTAGTGGGTTTTTTTTTGCCCAAGTTGGCTTTGTGCCTCAATCCTCTGATCTCAGCCTCCCGAGTAGCTGAGATGACAGGTATGAGCCACCAACATCTGACTGCCATGAAAGCATTCTCTGCAGATCTCATTTCTAATCCATCCAGCTATTTGCCTTAGCAAAATGTGGCCAGCAAAGCACCTTCCCCCAACCACAGTGAAGAGAGAGAAACTCCATACACACCATGTAGTCTGTGTTTAAGACAAGACGTAGACCCACAGAGCTGGCTGAAGGTATTTCCTCCAGTCCAAGCCCTTCGGTGAGCAGGGTGCACCCACTTGCATGGGGAGCAGGAGGTGTGTTTCATTGCTTCTCCTCTCAGCAGCTGTCCTCAAAGCCGGTTACCGACTGCTCCTCGGGCTGTGCCACTGCTCAGAGCCTTGTCTCAAGTCCTCAGGGAGGAGAAGAGACCCCAGTGACATGCCAGGCTCCAGTGCCCTGCATCAGTTTAGGGGTGTGGGTGGCTCACATGGGGGATATTGAAGTCCAGGAAGCCCAGCTTCTGCTTGTTCTTCCTCTTCTTTCATCTAGGGAGGGAAAGACAAAGGGGGTTCAGAACCCAGACACTGTCTCTGAGCTCAGGTGCTAAAGACCTACATTCTTCCCCTCAAGCTACAACTCTGCTTCTGGCTTTCTCTGAGCTGAACTGGAGGACTGTCTTGGCTGGTTTTGAACGACCATGCTCACAGCCTTGGAGTAGCTAGGATTCCAGGCATCCGTCACTGGCACCCAGTAGTTTCTTTACTTGGATTGAGAATCTTCAGAGATGAGCTCTAAGCTCCCCAGGTCTCCAAAGATCCTAACTCGCAGTGGTGAATGCCCCTCCCCTCCACAGAAGTCCCGCCCCTCGCTCCATACCTGAGGCCACACCCCACATGCCCCTGGGGAGACTAAGCTCCTCCACTAAATTCCTCCTCTGCTCCTCACCTGAGGCCCAGACCTCCACATAAGCTCCTCAACTCACACCCAAAGGCCCGCCCTTCTGCCCAGGCCACATCCCTCACCTGCTTCTTGAGCTTGGCTAGCTGCCTGGACAGCTGCCTGGCCAGAGCAATGGTGGTCACCAGCTTCTCCTGCAGGCTCTTACTCCTCATCACCCTCAGTGCTGAATGACATGGCACACATCTGGGGAAACTAGTCCAGGATCTTCTCCTAAAGCAGAAACAAGCTTGGTGTCAGACGCTGCTGAGGAGGGGTGGCTTCACCCCAAGACCTGAGCTGTTCTGCACTGCAGCCCCTCTGCCATCTCACTTCAGAAAGGCACCAGAAGGTTCCAGAAGCATCTCCTGTGGCAGGCAATGCCACATTCACCAGGGCAAGGCCTTGTGAGCATATTACAGCGAGCAACCTCCACTTGGGCCTCTTCTTGCTCCCACCCCTTGCTCTTCCAGCTCTCCAAGGACCTAATGGTGCTCAAGGTCAACCAGGCATTCCCTGGAGCCTGGGACATGGTTACCCCGCCCCCCCCCATCTTCCCTGTTTAGTTTGAAGTCTGTTTCTACACCCCTGAAGATGTTAGGATGTCCAGGGGTGCTGCCTACACCTGGCTCTGACGCCCTTCACCATGTGCCCTTTCTCATAAGGAGGAGAGGCCATTACTTATGGAAGACTCTCCAGGACTAGGCCTGAGTCTAGTAGTGTTTATATTTATCTCTATTATTTGTGAGGTGAATATTTTCAGCAGAAGTGCAAACATTTGCTACTACTTGGCCGGTATGTGGTAACAGGGGATTTTAGATGTGGGTTCATCTGCTCTTATAAATGAAGCTCTGAGGCCTCCGAGCTTGGAACACCATCATCTCCAGCTCTGGAAAAAGATATGGAATGACTGATCTCAAATACAAATGCTGATCTTTTGGAGGGGAGGGCAGGAATAAAATTTAGACATTATTTTTTAGTAATTTTCTAAGGTTAAAAAATAATAAAGCCAGATGCCAGTGATTCACACCTATAATACTAGATATTTAATAGGATGGGATCTGAGGATCATGGTTCAAAGTCAGCACAGGAAGGAATCTGTGAGATTCTTATATCCAATGAACCACCAGAAAAATGGAAGAGTTGCTGTGGCTCAACTGGTAGAGAAGCTAGCTTGAGTAAATGAAGCTCAAGGACAGTGCCCAGGCCCTGAGTTCAAGCCAGACCCTACACACACACACACACAAACACACACACACACACACACACACACACACACACAGCTTGAACTTCCAGAGTATAACTGAGAAACAGGGACTTTGTTCAGCACAGTTATGACTAGGGACAGTCATCATTGTCAAAGGCTTTGGTATGTTGAACAAATCCATGACATTTTATTGTAAACATGATCCACAGACCCAGGAACACATTATTGCATGAGAGAGGAATGAGCCATGCCATCCAATTTTTTAACCTTCCACCCTGATTGAATAGCTGCCCTTTCCTGTTTTTGTGTGGCCTCTAAATAATGTTTTGTCTTATTTTCAACCCCTGCCTCCTTAAGATTTTTTTTTCAGATTTCATCTGAGGACACATACATGTGTTCAACACCCAGGAATTGTTATTGCTGCCTTCTCTTGGACGAAACTACATCTATGCATTCTACCCCTAAAGTGGATCTCCTGGCCAGCAGGGAGTAGCAACAGAGCATCGCATCCCTTTGTATGTGAAGTCTTCTGGGGTGAGGTGGGAAGGAATGGCCCCTGGTCTTCTTTCCTCTCCGTGGGAAACTGTATGCAGGTGCTTTCTCTTTGTTCTCCCTGAGAGACAGCCTGTCCCTCTCCAGCACCTTTAACCCAGGTAATTAGTGTACATGGGGGCAGCCCAGGTTGAGGTCACTTCCACATCATGTGCAGCTACACCCCCTCCCCATCCTGCCCTCTAAAATCCATCTCACTGTTCCAGTTGGTGACCAGACCTCTGGCTCTCCCAAGGGAACTCGCTTCTGCCTGAATCATGTCACTCTCTGAAAAACCTTTACACTTTGTCATGTGAAATTACATCCTGCTACTAATTCTTTCCATTTCTTCTTTTTAAAATGACTTTATTGATTGACTGATATGCTAATTAATAGATAGTCAGGGACTTCCCCAAGACTTCGGTTCTTTCCAGGCTTAATTCACTTTATACTCCCGATGGTGCATGCTTGTGACCTATGTACCCCCAAACTGCCAAGAATCTCCTAGGGTACTGTAGCGATGAATGAACTGAAAAGCTCAAGACAAGAGGCCCTGAATCCTCTACTCACATTGAATGCTGGGGTCTGTTCCCCTGGAGAATGCTGTTATGTCCCTGCTTTCATTTCTGTTTCTTTTTCCCCTTTTTTTGCAAGTCCTGGGGCTTGAACTCAGTGCTTGGGCACTGTCAATGTGCTTATTTTACTTTCCTCAAGGCTAGTACTCTACCACTTATGCAACAGCACCACTTCAGGGATTTTCTTTCATGGCCTTATCTCCAACATCAATACCAGAAGGTAAGTTTACAAATCTTTGCTTCTCTACTACATGTACACAGAACCTATGCGATCTTACAAAGTTAGAGACAGAGGGTTGATTCCTTATTTTATAAAAGTATTCTTGTTTTAAAAAACACCAAATATCTAGCGTAAAAATGTTATTTCACAGAAAATGGACAAAATATAAAAATCTCATTCTTCCTAGTCATCAAAAGGGTAACTTAAAATTACTCACACCACTTTCTCATCTAATAGATTAGTAAAGAGAAAAGAGAATCACAATACAGGCTGACTATTCTGTATGTGGAATGTTTGGAAGTAGAAGTATTTTAGGTTTCAGACCTTTTCAAATTTTAGTGTATTTCCCTAGACTTACCAATTGAATACCCTGATTAAAAAATCTGAAGTATAAAACACTCTGAAATTCTAAACTTCAGCCCTAGCTGGTTATGGTGATCAAAGTTTCAGATCTAGAGATTTTCAGATTTCAGATTTTTGGATTACATATATTCTACCAATATTCAATTCTGAATAAATATTTTTCAGGTGTAAGATATCACAAGAAATGTATTCACAGCCTTATTATGTAACTGTACCCCCTTTGCACAACACCTTGTTAATAAAATTTAATGAAAAATATTTTTCAGAAGAATAACCAGAGATGTATTCTACCAGATATAACAAAATGAACAAAAAAACTGTAGTAAATATACAGTATGAAACAATGGAAAAGAGACCTATTGACAAAAATAAAGGCATATTTTAGAAATTGATTCTTCATATATGATGATTGTCACATGAGAATTTTGATAAGGTTTTGAATTACTGAAAATGCCTAAATTGGTCAATCCACTTGGAAAATATATTCCTATACCACTGTATAGACGAATTCCATAAAGCTTTTGGCTTAAGTGAGGAGACTAAACATATGAGTTATAAACCTACATAGACCTCACAAAAATGGCAGTAGAGAAATTTTAACACCTAAATAGCTGCTGGACTGGTTTAGGAGTTCCCTGGTCTCTAGAATATATTGAGTAATTCTGTTTGGAACAAAAATTCTTAAAACCACTATTGTGGGTATATACAGATTGTTTTCTTCATGTGTAATTTGAGTTGGATCTCTATGCAAAAGGGAAAGATCTACAAGATGTACTAGGTTGAAAAAAGCAGAAAATAAACCTTATTTATGTTGAAATATCACACACAGCAAAACACAAACTATAGCAATAGCAATGAAGAACTTCCACTAATACCTATATATGTACATGTATCCACATGTATCCATGTATACTAACAAATGTTCTTCCTAAAATGATACATGCTTAAATAAATGTATGTGTGGCATACATTTTTATTAGATTGAAAGTAAATCCTATAATCTTTCTTTTGGGTGTTTGTACTGGGGCTTGATCTCAGGGCATGAGTGCTGCCCCTAACCTTTTGTGCTCAATGCTAGTGCTCTACCATTTAAGATAAGAGTCTCGTGGACTTTCTTGCCCAGGCTGGCTTCAAATTGTGATCCTCAGATCTCAAACTCCTGAATATCTAGAATTATGGACATGAGCCGCCAGTATCTTTCCATATTTTAAAAATAATTTTCAAAATATTTTTGAAAAAGGTATTTGATTATCAGGGCAGTCTATTTCATAGTCAGGAATATATCACATGAAAGATCAACCATTATAAAGCTTAAATTAATACTCAATAATTGCAAACACCACCACCACTAGGTCACAGGCCTCATTGGCAAAGTGCATGGACATACCACATACCTCACACCTTTTCTGAAAAGCAAATGTGTCTTGGTCAGATAGGTCTACCACTTGATGCAATTTCTTGTCAAGTTCATCCATTTGCTGTTTTAACAATTGTTCTTCAAAATCACTAGCCTCCCTGCTCATCATTTAATGTTTGTCTTCATTTAATTTAGAAAAGAAAAATTTGTTTGCAAAGCTTAATTCCAGGTCCTAGGAGGAATATATATATCTAAAATAAATAAAAGGTCCTACTTTAGGATTGCATTGTCACGCTCACATTTACTATGTAGTAGAAGTGATGATTGTAATTATTTTTAATTATAACCTTTACTTGTTATCACCATCGTTACTATTATATTCAGAACATATGAGTTATAAAGAATTGACATGGCAATCAACAATATTATTAGTAGTAGTAGCTCAGTATAAAACCAAATGCTTTTTACAAGCAATCATGACTGTGAAAGTCACTTGTAAATGAATTTTCATTTCAAGTTTTCAAGGAGAAACTTAAAATGACGTGTTGAACGTTAACCTCTTTGCATAACTACTTAAAGAAAATAATAATAAAAGAAGTCTCCATATACTTTCATGAAGTCCTTTCAAGTGCATGGAGCACAGTGTGATCAGAATATCTGGCCAAGTCACAGACAAATTGTAGCCTAAATGTAGTCTTTGACCTATCTATGCACAGCTCAAAATGGGTCCTCTATGAAATATGAATTGATCATTCTCTTCGGTGTTGATCAAGCATAAATAATATTCTCACAAAATGGATACAGTCTAACCTATGCAGTAGAGAATCTGGAGAGGAACAAGGATTTGTTTTCCTAGGATCTATGTTGTTATAATAAAATCCAGCTGTATTAAGCTTCACATTTCCTCCTGTGAGGAAGTAACATTAGCCTTCTCTATAGTCATGAATAATATGGCACATTGATCAGAGAACTCCTTTTGCTTGATTTGTTTAAAGTAGGTGTAGAACTTTGAAAATCTCTTCTGAACTTTCATTCCCAATATAATCCTTTCACAGTATAAGTTAGTGGCTTATGATGATTCATTTGGGATAGCCTAGGCCTGCAGGGCTCTTTGTTTATTCACACTCAAAGGAGTTGTTCATGGGGTCTTTCTGAAATATCAACACCACCAATGTCAATGCTAATAACCAGGTTCTCAGCTACATCCTGCTCATCTCCCTCATCTTCTGTTTCCTTTGGTCCTTGCTCTGTATTGGCCATCCCAACACAATCACCTGCATCCTACAGCAAACCACATTTGGAGTTGCATTCACTGTAGCTGTTTCTGATGTCTTGGCCAAAACTGTTACTGTGGTTATGGCATTAAAGGTCAAGTTCCCAGGGCGAAGAATGAGGGGGCTGCTGGTGTCAGGGGCTCCTAACTTCATCATTTCCATCGGCACTCTGATCCCAGGGACTCTCTGTGTGCTCTGTCTAGGAACTTCACTTCCCTTCACTGATAGAGAAGTATACTCACAACATGGTCATATCATCATCCTGTGTAACAAGGTCTCCTTCACGGCTTCTACTGTGTCTTAGGGTACCTGGATTTCCTGACCCTGGCCAGCTTCACTGTGGCTTTCCTGGCCAGGAACCTGCCTGACACCTTCAATGAAGCCAAATTCCTGACCTTCAGCAGTGCTAGTGTTCTGCAGTGCGTGGCTCACCTTCCTGCCTGTCTACCACAGTGCCAAGGGGAAGCTCATGTTCTCTAACTTGGCTTCCAGTGTAGCGCTCCTGGACTGCATCTTTGCCTTCAAGTGCTACATCATCTTGTTAAGGTCACAATGAAATTTTCTGCATGGCGTCTGTGACAAAACACACTCTGGGAGGAATAATCTCTCTTCAGATGAATCTTACATATTTTTTCAAACATATAGAAGGTCTAAAGTAATTTTATATTCTTTTCCTTTGTCAGATATTACATTATATATTTCAAATATTCTCAATGAATAAGTGACTTATGCTGATTTTTCTAGTGATGGTACATTAACAAGTTGCCAAATCTAACTTAATTTGCATTTTATTCTGTATATTTTGATTGTGTCTATGTACTCTGCACTTATTCCATCATTCCACTAGCATATTTTCACTGAATTATTTTCTAATTTTGCTTTCTTAATCATTTGCCTACAATTTCATCTTTGGTGCTAGTCTTAGGACTTGAACTTACAGCCTATGTACTGTCCACAAGATATTTTGGTGAAGATATTACTTTAGAATGTGAGCCTCAGCTTGAATTTTGACTCTCTGGTAGTTAACTGGAGATAAGATTCTCATGAATTTTCTTGCCCAGGTTGCCTCCACAATCTGACCCCTGGATCATAGCTTTCTGAGTAGTTGGGATTGTGGATATTTTCCTTAATTTTCATTCCTGCATGTATATCAGTTCTTAATCTCCAAATGGGTTTTATTCTTATATCCTGATAAAGAATTTCCATGTTTTCATCTACTCATTAGAGTGGATTTTGTTTAATAGTTACGTATTTCTATTGACAAATCTGCCTTTGCAATATTCCTCAATCAGTTTTGTAGGTATGATTACTCTATGCTCTTCGTTTTCCTTCCCTCTCTTTCTTCCATTCATCTTATTACTTCTTCCTCCTCCTTCTCTGTTTTCCCTATGAGGCTTAAGAATTTCAGGAATGGATTTTATTTGGTACAAAAATACACTTTAATTGTATGTCACGATATTCTGGAAGTGTGGTATAATAGCTGAAGAAAGTGTAGATTCATAATAGTTTGCTTATCCGTGGCTGAATATACTTTTCATCATAGTCCTTTTTAATCGCTTTAGCAATTTCATACTCATAAAATTATATACATTAGAATTATATGTATACTTTTTAAATTCCATGGAGTCACTTGATGTTATATCTGTTAATAAAAAGTAAATATTAAATGTCCAATATTAATTTAATAAGAAATGCAATATGTATTATAAAACATGTGAATTATTGCTTTCTATAATATGTTTGGCTACTTAAAAAGAATGGTCATATAATGGCAGGCTTTCATGCTCTTTTTTATTTTCCCTTATGCCTTTCTTCCAACATGTATTTTTGTAATATGTGAGTAATTACACATTATATATACAATACACTTTTACGGCTTTAGTTTTGATTTGGAAATATAACTAGTCATTGGCAAAATAAACATTGTATTTTTATTCTTTTTAAATGGGATACTACTTAGGGAGTATTTCTAGATCATTAACATTTTTATCAGTAGATCATCAAAATATCTCAATTTCTATAGAAATTGATATTTTATCATTGTTCTTGATTTTAATAATTTAATCAATAGGCTGGGATTACTAATGCTAAATAAAACACTGATTACCCATTCAGTAAGAAGCAATTATCTCTCTTCACAACATTTCAGTTCCCCACTATCCACTATGCATTTTGCCATCACCAAATAGAAAATGTTATAATGTCTGTGCAAGCAAAACTGTTTGGTGTAAACCAACTGAACAACTCAGTTGTTGGGGGGAGATTGAAAATGGGATGGGGAGGGGGCAATGAGCCAGGAGGTAACAAACAGTAAAAAAATGTATCCAATGCCTAGTGTATGATACTGTAATCTCTCTACGCATCACTTTGACAATAAAGAAAAAGTCTGTGCAAGCAAAATGAGACAAGGGATGGTCCGTAAGATACACTGTCTGTAGTGGGCAAATGTTATAACTGTCGAGATGACCTTCTGGTATTGATGTTGGAGATAAGGCCATGAAAGAGGATAGTCAAAGATATCAACTAAAATGAGGGTCATGAAGTGAGCAGAGCCCCCAAACTTGTAGCAAGTATCACAGAAAGTGCACATTAAACACACACATATAATATTTCATGTATATATAATAAGTATTCACTGACAGGGTCAGAGGAGGGGTTGGATGAATCTCCTCCCAACTCCATAGGATAATGTCCTCACCTTTACTTGATGGGAGGCACGGAAACAGAGTGAAACTCTCTTATATCAGGAATAAATTATATTACATACTTTTGCTTTATAGTATCTCCTGGGAGGAAACGGAAAGCTATATTCTCATTCATACACACTAAAAATCAACAACTCTTTGAGATGCTGAGAATTATGATCATATACAATCCATAATATCCACGCTGGTCATCAAAAACAAGACGCAGCCAGGGCTGTGAACCCCGGGGTTCCACGGGGTAACTGAGGGCTCAACCCATGGACAATGGGCCCACTGAGGTGACCTCGTGGCACCACAGCTATTTCTGGTTGACATAGCTTGTCCTCCAGGACCCTAGTTTCACACCTACATGCACCATTGCCATCTTCTCACTTGTTGTTGGGTCTCCCTTGAGGACACCCAACATCATGGCAGAAGCAGAGTCTCCCTATCCTAATCCGCACACTTGAATCTGAAACTTCTGGACTCTTTCCTACATTTCTGGTCAGCATTCCCACTTATTTCTGAGATGTTACTTGCCTTTTACTCTGAGCCTTAAATGGATGAGACCACAGCCCACTCAAAAAAATAACATGAATTTGCAACTGGAGGCTAGGAGCAAAAAGATTACTTCACTACAGAATGAGTCTACAGTGTATACGGTGGGTCGTGTGGGAAGTTGTTTTCCATCACTGAGAAATGAAGACTTTAACCTCTTCACTGAGACTGTTAGAAAATAAGTGCTACTTCTATATCTGCTCTTGTGCTCAGAACTGTTGTGAGGAAACATAAGGCATCAGCTTCCTATGTGTCCATAAAGCTTTGTTGGAGTTGATGTCAGAAGTGACTACAAAAGAGATATTTAAATCTTGGATGGGATGTTGGGCTCTGTGGCTTTAGCTTTTAGGTCAACTTGTTAAACCTTTAGGGTAAATGTATGAGTGCTGAGGGTGGGCAGCAGTCAGCAATAAGAGACAAAAATCACATCTAAATAATTACACCTAAAGAAAACAAACAGCAGAATATTTGCAGGCAGTATGTGGAAGGCCTGCCAGCCCATTCCTGTGGCTCTGTCCTGAGGGCAATATCAGTTGAATTGTCTCATCTGTGGGGCTCAGTAACACACTTAGTGGAGCCAGGTGTAGCCATCCTACCTTTGGCTCACTAGTCCCTCTGTAAACCTTTAATCAGCAGAGCCCTCCCTTTCATTGGCTCCACGATTGACATTTTTCATAACCAACTGTCTCCAGGGTGTCAAAGAGTCAACTGAAACCATATGGTGTCTTTTTCCCCTCTCTTCCTGCTGAATTCCTTGAGATAGCCCTTTTCACTGTTCCTGGTGTCTTCATGTTTGAATTGCACTTGCCAGAAATTTCAACACTTCTACTCCAAACTTCCCTGATGTTCAAGTCTTTGCCAAATCCATTCACTTTAAAAGTCAAAAGTTGATGCTTAGCTTGAGCTCAATCATTGCCTGGCTCCCAGTTTCAACTCAACTGAACTTTACTGTCCTGACAAGCATTGTTGCATCTACTCAGGTCCTCGATGTATCCAGAGTGCTCTGAAACTTCTCCAGCTATATGTTGCAGCTCCTATCTGACCTTGAAGACATCCAATGATTGACCTCTGCTTGGTTCTGTCTCCTGTATATTTTCTTCCCAGCCAGTTCGAACATGCTAGTTTAATGCTAGTCTCTTGTCAAACTAGTATCTTGAACTGCTTTTCACATGTTTGTTTCTAGGACTACAGTACTATTTCCTCAGGCCTTGACTCCAAAGCAGAGGTGTGCATGTCTTCCAACACAGCACAGTGTGCTGTAGATAATTTGAAGCTGCTGATGTGAATTCTTGTGAGGTAACTGTCAATATGTGCATCCCCTAGATTTGCTTTAGATCTTCAAGTGTTTTTAAACAACTCTGACACAAATATTTGAGGGCCTTATCAGGCTAGCTTTGAGTATGTTGTTTGTAGTTACCTCAGTTGGGTGATAAACTTGGGTTCAGGTGTGTTGGGGAGATAGAATTTTACAGATAGAAGAGGCAACTGGGTTTCAAATGTATTCTAAGTGCATCAAGTAATGAAAATGAGTATTTGATATGTGGCTCTGCAGCAACTTAACGTGTCCTCTGACCCATGTTCATGCCAACACGATAGACGAGAGTTGTGTGACAGATCTCTGGTCTTGGAGGCTTTATGTTAGAACAGAAAGGAGAACTAGATGGTTCTGAATGTTTAAGGTCCATCCACAGACTTCCTCATTTTCAGCCCTGTCATTATGTTCTTAAGCTTCAAGGAAATAAGTTTTTCTGTTCTCTGACCTGACCTGCTCCACTCCCCCCATGTATCGCAAGGTGTGGGAGTAAGGTGTGGATACTGCTCCTTGGGAGCTGCAGGCTTGCTGTGTTGACTGGTCCTTCTGGAAGGAATGCTCTTTTAGTGTGGAGACTTCTGTCACTGTTTTCTCGGAGCTGTTGGTAATAAATGAACTCAGGTGTAAATTATGCAGTCCCTATCTCCATCCCCAGATGCTCTGATGCGGGCTCCCTCTCCACGGCCTGTCTCTTGCTATAGAGGATGTCAAGTCTGTGGTGGAAAATATCTACTCTTTGACCACAGTAACATAAGGGCATTTGTTGGTTTCTTGAAGCTCTGCTTGGTAGTTCTCACTTTAGCCTAAACTGGGTAGAGGTTCAATTCAATCTAAGATGAGACAAAGGGGAGAGTTTGGTGTTACTCTCCTAGAGCAAAATTAGTTTCAAGATACTCACTTGAAAATGGAAACAAGTTTTCTGTCTTTTCTCCTGTTTTTGTTTTCATTCCTTTGTGTTCTGTATATTTACTTGTCTTTGGGAGGGTAAGGGGAGGGTAAGGGGAGGCATGGGAATGGAGGGACAAAGGGTGAATAAATGCCGCAGTGGTACTCAGTGGACACTACTTGAAAATGAACTATACAACTCATGGGTGGGATGGAAGGGAAAACTTGGGAGAGAGGGAAGAAAGGGTGACATTGCCCCCAAAATGTATTTTTTTGCCTGATTTATGTAACTGTAACCCCTCTGTGCATCACGTTGATAATAAAATTTTTTTAAGGTTAAAAAGATGCTCACCTGAGAACTGGAGGTGTGATTACCTGCTGTAAGGGTAAAACTACTGAAGAGATGGCCTCTGCTACTTGGCTTCCCGCCTGCCCTCATTGAAGGACTGGTTAGGAAATCCCTAACCTCTGTAAATGTACCTAAAATCATTAACCTCTGGGTTCTAAATTCTTTAGAGGAAACAATAGGTGACTTTTTGGAAAACTTGGCATATAGTTCACTGTGGTATTTCTATATATACCGCTAGCATCTGAAATTCTGTGATTCTATTTCAAATTCCCCTTCCTAACCTGAGTCAAATTTGTTTATGGCTTTTTCCCCTTTAATGCACAAAACGTATCATGTTTATCCCACGATCCCTGCATTTTCTCCTATCTCCTCCTAGCTCTCCTCAAATAGGCCATTTAAACTTCTGGTCCACTTTCTGATTCTAGATTTGGCAGAAGAGAAATTATTTGTGTGATTTCACTTTAATATGTTATCTACTTTTTGGAAATGTTCCCTAGTCCTGACAGAAGTGGTTACCTCATCCCTCCTGGAGCGTCTCAGTAAACTTTTTTTTTTTTTTTGCCAGTCCTGGGCCTTGGACTCAGGGCCTGAGCACTGTCCCTGGCTTCTTCCCGCTCAAGGCTAGCACTCCGCCACTTGAGCCACAGCGCCGCTTCTGGCCGTTTTCTGTATATGTGGTGCTGGGGAATCGAACCTATGGCCTCCTGTATCCGAGGCAGGCACTCTTGCCACTAGGCTATATCCCCAGCCCCTCAGTAAACTTTTTAGTCGAGCAGCCCACTGTGGAATTGTCTCATGAAAACAGGTGGAGCTCCAACACCTACCTACAGTGCTACACTGGCTTGGATCTTGCTGAGGGTTAGGTTCCTTTTGAGTATGAGTGGAATTAATGTAGTAAATCTACTTCTAAGAACATACTTCTGGCAATATCAAGACTGTCACACAGTGGAGGTAGCACAGTCTACTGAAGTGTTATACCTATCTTAAACTTGTCACTCCATAGGCAGCTAAGCATTATCTGAAGATGGAAAGTGTGCTTGATTTAGCAAGGAGCTAACTGGGTGGAACTGATGAATCTTATGTAATCGATTTTGAGATCTAAGCCTGTATTCTATACTGGTTCATTCAAAACCTCTTCTACTACTAGGGATATTTTGTTATTCCTGTCCCTCGCCATTTCCTTTGCACGTTGCTCTCCAATGAGTAGGAGCTTGCCACAGAGTTTCCTGTGTTCCCATGCACTGTGAAAGACTTCATGCTAGTGTGCCAAATCCAGGTACTATAGTCCTACTTTTGTCCATCTCTGCTGGTATTTATGCTTCATCCCCGAGAAGGTCAGAGTCTTCTTCCCTCAGACCATTTGAGTACGTTTTTGGTTAGGCACTGGCTGTGTGTTCTTGCTCCTCTTTACATTAGAGGCCTGGGGTGGGTTTAAAAGCCATTAAGTACAATCAGGATTCGAGCTTGCGTCTTCCACCTTCATAGCCCAAGCTGCTGTCCTTAGCATACAGTAAGGATTAGAACTTACAATCCTTGGGTGTGTTAGTTGAATAGTAATAACCTTCCACTGAGTGGACGCCAGAGGGTTTTTCCTAACCAAATTCAAGGATGGGCAAAAAATCTCTCCAATTGATAAGCTTTGTTTGGACAAATATTCAAAATAACCCTTTCTTCATCTTCCCTTCCACAATCAAGCCAAAGACATTTATCATGTGCTGTCCTACTTTGTGTGGCCAGTGTGATATCAGCTATGGACACACTGGGTCTGGCCTATCTGTCCATGTGTGGGCTCTTGGCTCTCTGACACTGCCCTGTATTGCAGCAGTCTCTGGTCTGATGGTCATGCTAGAGTCTATCACTAATAAGAGTCTCCAGTCAATGGAAGTTCTGCCTTCCACAGTCTCCTTGTATACACCTCTGGTCTTTGCTCATTGTTCACATCAGCCATTGGCACCCTTGCCTAGCCCTGGTGCTTGAAGAGCCTCTACTCCATACCTCATGTGCTTAGGCTTAAGTATTTAGTAGAACTAGATCCAGTTCTTATTCCCAAGTACTAAAGGGAAATATAAGGTTTCAGGGAGAAATTCCTGAAGCATCTAAGAATCCCTTAGCCTCTGCCAGCACCTGTCACCATAGAACACTGCCCTGAGCTCCTTAAAGCCATTTGGACTGCTTCGGACATTCGTGGTTTTTGGGTGGTTTTTTTTTGTTTTTTGTTTGTTTGTTGTTGTTTTTGTTTGTTTGCCCTCTCCATAATCTGTATCTCTGAATATGGATAGAGGCCTATCAACTCTCCAAAGCAGAGCATGCAGAGATTGGCAGTGTGTCTCTTTGTTTCCATGGAGAGGTAGGCCAAGTAGCTGAACACTGTATTTCTTTTTTACTTTTCCTCCTGAGAAATTGGTTGTAGTGAATTGATCCCTAGGTGGGTCTACCATGAACAGACCTCACAAACTTGTAGGCTTGTGGAGTCAAGAAGACATAAAAGACAGGCAATTCTTCCAAAATATGAAGATATTTTCAAGGAAGCAGGGAAATCAGCAAGGTTCAGGTGCCATCTTAATTTCAAGCCTTTTAAGCGTGATAGAGGCCAAAGGTCTGCTAAGCCTAGTATGCATTTAAAAAATCCTAGTGGTTTGGAGTGTGGCTTAGTAGTTGTGTACTTGACTAGCATGCATAAAGCCCTATGGAAGTGACTCTCTGGATCAAGTGGTAGAGCACTACTAGCCTTGATCCAGAGGTTCAGCAACAGAACCCAGGCCCTCAGTTCAAGCCCCAGTACTGGTCAAAAATCTTTCCTAGTTACAAAAGTGCTAAATTGGGCACAAAGCCAATATATCTGTCACAAGGACTAAAGGTGGTCCAGTAAAATCTTGGCTGCTTGACCTAAAACATTCTCTCTCTACAGAGGTCATGATGCTCCTTTAAGTAAAATCTAAACCCTGTGGAAGCTACTAAACACATGTTTTGAGAACTTCAGTTCACAAGCCCTTCCTCATCCTTTAGCTGCTAGTTACTTTGAAGACTAGAGCTACAGACTGGAACACAATAAATGGAGGGGCACATTTTCCTCTTGCTAGCAGAATGGTCGCTGAGTTGTTCGTGGCCTCAACAGGGTCATGGTGAAGGGACAGGTTCACAGGGAGCTTGAGAATTCAGTAAAGTGCATGATACAGGTATAGCAGCTCTGGTAACCTGATGTCCAAGTCCCTGCCCCTGCCTCTAGGAATTCATAGGAGCCTATTACATGGATCTGCAGGTGGAGTTTCACCTCTAAGAGTTTTCACAGCAGGATGCCAAGATTAGACTAGTTAGCCTCAGTATCCTTTGTACAAGGTCAACAAATTGGAGCCCATACTCTTGTGTTGGGCCAAAGGTTCCCTAAAGGAATGATTGTGGGGTGGCACTCCAGGGCAGTTTCTGACTTTAGAGAGAAACAAGATTTTAGCACCCACGGTGGCCATTTGGCCATGCCTACAATGCAAAAACACAGCACCTTACAGTAAGTTGCAACCTGTAAAATAGCCACAAGAGGGTTTTTCTTCATTTTCAGTTACTTGGCATTTTCTCTGTCCCTAGACTGATGCAGTACTGTGTGGCCAGAGGATGGCATAGATTCTATGGGGTGCTAGTGTCTCCATGCACCTTAGGATGGAGCCTAGTGGTGGGTGGGGAGCCTGCTTCAGGCTGCTTGTGCCCAATTCTGTACAGGGAAAACATAAGTCTTGTTCTGTTTTGTTTTCAAAATACTTGTTTGAAAGGGGATTCTCAGATTGAGGTTGAAGACAGAGGAATTCAGATGGTGGTTCTTCATCTATTAATACTGGGAACATGGTATCTAATTTTTGGTTGTGGCCTATAATTACACATATTAGAAAAATACAATGTACTTTCTCAATCCAGAGAAACCTTTTCTTCTTAGACTTATGGCACCACACAGCTTTTGAATATATAATTGATACTTATATATAATATAACATACATTATTTGTACTTACACATTCTCAAGTGGAAAATTAGCAAATTGGGCTGTGCCCTTCCTTTCCTGCCCTGGAAGGTAAATTTCTATGGAAAGTAAATTTCTATGAACAACTTACAAAGATGAAACATAGAAATGCTACAGAACTTACCTTAGACATATATACATGGGTGAGAAAAAACTCTTTTTCTATCAAAGTGTATTGCTTAAAAGTTCCTGCTTTGGCCTGTTGTCTTGGGTCTTTAGGAAAACTGGAACTGCTTGGGATAAAGCATTTGTAAAATGTAAGGTTTTATCTTAAACTGGGTTTTCAAGATGGAGTTATGCCACACCCTAGACTGTTGAAGAAATTACAGGCTTGGGCATATTTTGAGATTATTTGTGAATTGTTCATTTTTTTTGAATATCCACCTAAGGCACATTTCATTGTATTTATGCTAGCCAATTATAAGCAGAGCAGATTGTAAACCTGAGCTCATCCAATCTGAGCAGAGGGGCAGAGCCTGCTGCTGTGTTAGGGACAAATAACAGGCAGAATGCTTACTCCGTAAGCTTCCTTGACTGGTTTTGGGCTAGCGTGCATGCTTGTGGGTGGAAGTAAATTTTGCTTGGCTGAGAATTTATTTTTTTGTCAATCCTTGTGTGACTGCGATGGTTCCTGGAGAATGTGTTTATAACACATGGTAGAATAAAGGAAGGCCTCTGTTGCATGGGTGATAGTTCATAAAAGGATCTACTGTTTGAATAAAAATGCAGATGATCAAAACAACATGGATGCTCCAAAGAGAAATCTGGGATTCTCATAGGAGACAGATCTACAAGTATCTCAACCTTTCCATTAAATTGGCACCCATGATATTAGCCATAATCTTGTATTGAAGTAGACGAACTTACCCTCCAGATGAAGGGACTTTCCTGTATCAGTTACTGGAATGTGGATCTGGTGCAAACTAGGTGGGGCTAGTGGAATTGCACGCAGGCAGCTCACAAAGCATTATTTTAAATGATGCAGAATTGGTAGTTTTTGGATTCTTTGGACTGCAAAGGGAAGGCCTTGCCTAGCTCCAGGGGCCCTGGTGATCTGTCTCTTTAAGAGGCTCTGCTGTAAGAGGCTGAGGCTTGGCCACTATTCAGTAGCACTCTAGGTTCTTCCTTCTAATGGGGTGCTGCCTGTGCCACTCCACTTTGGAGACAGACTGAATTGTAAAGAGCTTTGAAGTTGAATTGCTACTAGATTCCATAGGCTGTCTTCTAGATAGGGGTCTATTAAATCATAATAAAGCTCTTGGTTCAAAGAAAGGGTTTGTGAGCCCAATATGAGTGCTTATAGCCGAGGAACAAGGATTCAGGTTAGTCAGAAAATGTTCCAGTGTATAAGAGACAATCATTTCAGGACAAAGTCATAAATACAGTGATGCAGGTATCAAGTGGGTGAGTTATAGCAGAGGGAAAATATCTTCTATAGATTTTAGATGGCACACTAGACTAGATTTTTGGTTGCAAAAGCTGCTTCATCTATGCTAATATAATTAGCTTAGATAGAGGTCTGGTGGTAAAGTGACCCTTGAAGAGTACACAGATGAGTCAGGATAACTTCAGCTGCCAGATCTGTAACATTTCACTCTCAGGAAGTTCTAGTCTGTCCACAGCATCCTCCCAAATGGGAAGACAGAACTTCTGTTCCAAGAGAAGAGATATAAGCTTCTAAGAGCTTCCAGTCTGCATTACACTGCTGTTTTATTGCCTGGCAAACAGGTGCTACCAAAGGGCTCACTTCAGCAGGAAGCCAAACAGCAAGGAAGGAAAGAGCTAAGGTCTTTAAGAGACAGTCTTTTAGATAGATTTGAGGAGCACAGGAGGGAAGGCTTGATTTGCTTTGCTTTTCCTCCCTGTAGGAGAGTCTTTATCTTGTGTGAACTACCATATTCCACTTACTAAGCTCAGATCATTTAGAAACACAGGTGACTCCTGTCTCTTGGTGGAGACCAGACCTGGCTAGTGAGCAGGGAAGTCCACTCACAGGAACCTCAGCACATCAAGCAGGCTACTATCCGCCCTCAGTCTGGTGTTGGGCACTAAGCAGATAAACTGTCCACTCGGCATAGTAAAGAAGTTTGCGTTGGGGCTGGGGATATGGCCTAGTGGCAAGAGTGCCTGCCTCATATACATGAGGACCTGGGTTCGATTCCCCAGCACCGCATATACAGAAAATGGCCAGAAATGGAGCTGTGGCTCAAGTGGCAGAGTGCTAGCCTTGAGCAAAAAGAAGCCAGGGACAGTGCTCAGGCCCTGAGTCCAATTCCCAGGACTGGCAAAAAAAAAAAAAAAGTTTGCATTGAAGGTTAGTTTTGACCTTAAGAACAATTCTCTCTTTGAGAGTTAAGTATTATGAATTCAAAGTTTGGCTTAGGGTCTGTAATTTAAATACCTCAAAGGGGCATAGGCAAAGGCAAATTAAGGGAAGGGAGGTTTCAATGCTAAAGGATACACTCTGAAGGTGCTTACCATGCACGTCAATGACATCTTCCAGCACCTTGACCTTGAATTCCTTGGAGAAACTTCTTTCCAGCCAGCTTGAAAGAGAACTTGTCCCTCTCCATTGGTATCCACTCAATAAGGTGTGTTCTGCTGGTCTTGCTTGTTTCTCCTCAAATATTCATACTTGTAGATCACATAGGCACCAAGCATGTCTGGTTAGGCATAATATTTCGCCATACTTGACTCTTTACACAATTCCAATCCTACCAAGGAAAAGCTCAGGCAACAAACTGAAAGGATGGGACTCCTGGATGTCACTGTTGTGTGCACTGCTGGGCAGAATTGGCAGGAAGAGGAGCAAGGAAGTGAACTGACTGAAGACTGAAGCAGCAGTGGGAGGTGGAGGAGCTTTGCCATGAATTGACACTTCCATTCTGTTTATTCCTACTCTTTACCAATTTTGCCAGTGTGAAAACTTGGGTTCTCTAGTTATGAGACTCTCATCGCACCTATGACTATCCCCTATGGAATAGTATGAAAACCCTAAACCACTCAAAGAGCTGAATCCCATGAAATCATCCTGGCTCATAATAAACTGGCTCTTTTTCTGGCAACTTCACTTCAATGGATTGTACTCATTCAATGGGGAAATATTTGTCTGCTTACCTTCTTGTGTTAGAATTACCCACGACTCTCTAGTCTTGTCTATAAAAGTTTTTGGAAAACACATTCTTGATCTAGAATGTCTTGGTAGTTTGGAAAACTGACCTACTTGAACATTTCCCTCATTTTGAAGCTTCTCTCAGGAAGGCTATGTTGACATTCTGTGCCCTATCTAGAAGGAGTTGGTTGTCATAACTGATGGGACAGGTATACCTGTTGACTGCGATTGAAATGCTGTACCATAGTATTTTCAGGACACCATCTTGGGGGTAGGCTATGGGTATAACACACTGTTGTTGTCAGGACTTTTGTGTCCATGAATTTGTCCTGTACAATTAAATAATCCTGTGTCTATTGTCAATAAAGTTCAGTACAATTTCATGGGCATCTCTGAATTCAGACTCTAATCTGTATAATCATGGCCTGAGGCCTCTTACTTAAATACTCCTATCCTGTTTGTATTCTTTCCAGTAAAATTGCAGACCAGATTTGCCAAAAGCTGTGCACTTGTGGATTAAGAATCTACACTTCAGTAGTGTTTTCCTACCAGTGGACAGACATAAGCTGTAAGTGATGGAAAGGTTACACTTAAAGGTATTGTCTCCATGAAAACCATCTTGATTCTGGAACAAAAACTGTTCAAGAATCAAAATTTCATTGGAAACTGAAGGTGGATATTGTTTAATACTCCAGTGGTCGAGAACACCAGGGACGTTCAGGATGTTAATCAAAAGGATTCATCTTGCATGAGAGTGAATGTGGGCAGATGACCAGAAAGGACAGGCTCCATCAGATTTGTTTCTACAGAAAATGCGTATAAATGGACTACAGGAATTGGTCCTGGTATCCTAAGTGTCTGCAGACTTGGTCTTGTTGAAGGAAGAGCTGGTGAATCCAGAGAAGTTGACTTGGAAATCAGATATTGCTCGCTCTATTTGAGCAAGTAAGTGATGTGGCTGTCCTAAAATAGACCCACTGCACTTGCTTGGGCATGTGGGATGAGATAGAACCTGTGAGGTCCATCTCTGATCAAGCAATTTCTGCGGAGACAAATGGGTTTAGGACTACTTAAGGGCCGGGTTTTCCATGCTTGCTGTCCTGCATTATTCCTTCATCTCCTCTAGAACTGGTGAACAAGTTCTATTTTCATTCTCTAATTAGAAATGGTAGGCCACCGCATACCCTGGGAATGGGATAGGTCAATCTGGAAAGCAGAGTAGTTATTCACAAAACTGGTATGGAGAAACACAGTATCTAGATCTTCACTTGATCTAAGAAATAACATGGATGTTTTGGGAAACTGCTGATATCATTAACACAGAATCATCCCTAAATCCATCAAAGCTGATACTCAACCTACTTATGTGTTATGAACACCTCTGTTCCTCTGGTTTGTATCAGGTTTTTTTTTAACCTCCTTTTTATGCTTAGAAAAGTAGAGACAAGAAGCCAGAGAATGTGGCTGTATATCTTACCTCATTTTCCCCAGACTTTAACTAGAGATAAATTGGGGTAACTTCCTGGACTTATTTAGCATTTTTCTTTCACTTTCTTCCTGTTCGGGGTATGGCTACTGGCAGCCCTGGGATATTGTTGTAGGGCACTGAGGAGTTTGTGTGGAACTTCTTGCTTGAAGAAGACTATTGCTACCTAATGTTGTGGCTCATCTGACCTCAGAGTCAGGTGACCTTCATCCATTTGGCCCAAGATCTGTTTGGGACATTGTATTGAGTGAAAACCTGCTACTTCATTTTCAGAACACTACCAAGTGTGTACAGATGGAAAAGATGGCTTGCAGGATTCTAAGGTATATCCAGGAATACCTTAGTAACCCCACAGGGAGCAAGTTGTCCCACACATAACTATTGAAGTCAACTTATGTGCATTTGGGGTTCTTGGGACTACTGAAGAATAGAATCTGACTTCATACTGTAAATTTCTTTCCCCTGTTGGTCTACTTATTTTTGGAGGAAATGCCAAGTAAGTGGAGCAAGGTATATTTGGCAGAACCATAGGGTGTCACCATGGGAGCTGACATGTAGGCACAGGTTGAGTATAGTGGAGTAGGTTCCCCAAGTTGTTTGCAAGATGTTGAAATCTTGCCACTCTCCAGTGGGAAATAAACACCACTCCACTTCCTGTTAAATTCTCATATGTTTGAATTATAGGAAGTAGCATTGCTTAGCAGAGGCCAGGGTGTTGAGAAAAACTTAGCAGAAATAGATACAATAGCTGAGTCCCTCAGCTCTGGGATCCTTCAGCCCCTAAAGTAGTAATTGCCTCTTGTCTGCTTTTGTCATGCAATCTGAGAAATCTAGGTGGTATTACATATGCACTTGTGCATCCTACAAAGGCTTCAGGATGTTTAAAGCTTGTTTAGTGCCTTCTAGGTTGTAAGTACTGATTCATGATCATGAAGTGATGGGTTTAGGGGTGAGTTGTCCTGTGCATTGTATACTATTCCTACTAGACCACATTCCCTGACTGTGAGAGGACAAGAAATGTCTGCTGACATTGCCATAATTAAGAGCGATTTTGATGTTATTTGAGCTAAGTTCCCCCTGATAGCTCATAATCTTGCAGCTACTTTCCCAAAGTGCCATATGGATGGAGTGCTATAGGCTTGTACATTTTTCTCGAGGTTGAGAGGAGGATATTTTACAATACAACTCTTAGAAATTTCTCCTGAAAGAATCCCTTCCTGAATTTTTAGGTGCTAGGCCAAGGATATCATTAACGTGGTGACTGTACAGGAATCTTGTCACAAAACTCACAGCTCAGGGTCATAATGATAAACAACTTGGGCACATCTTTTTATGAATGTCTTACACTTGGGTCTGAATCTGATTCATGTTTTGGTCCTCTTGAGACTTACTTTGTGTCTTTAACTAAAATGAGACAATAGTGGATCTGTTGATGCCTGCACTGGCCTAGATCACTATGGATGACATGAAGGGTACCCTTGAACTTTGTTTTTCTTGAGCTCTGAGAAGGCCTTGTTATCCAGTGGACCCAGGAAGTCTGGTGGTTGAAAGTCAACAACTGTTTCTTTATACAAGACCTATGGATCAGATCTACTTCTTAGATGGTAGCAGAAGCCAATTATTTTTACTCTTCCCTTTTTCCATAGAGAAGAGCATTTTGTGGACAAACTTGGTGATAGTCCCTTCATCCTCTAGCTATGTGGATAAGATTTTATGGGGAATAGAGGGTATGTTCACACCACATGTAATATCAAGCCATCTTCAGACCAGTTGGTATACAGTATATCTGTTCAGTTAGTTTCACTTTTTGTTCATTACCTATAATCTCCCTGGTTATAAGAAACTGATTATTGTCAGTTGGAACTTCACACCTTCAGTGCTCTCTGTGCTCCAGAATATTGCAGAAGCTCTTAAGAATTTGTGGTTCAGCTAAATGAAGGCTGATTATAGAATAAGGAGCAGAGGTGTTAGAAGTTGAGCAAGCCTCTCTTCTGTGCTGTTTGCTCATGGGAATGACTTTCTTCAGGAGGAAAAGAGATTGTAAGGATTGAGGTTGCTACTGCAGATCACCTCTCCTGGTGAGCTGATAGGGCATTTTGTGTCTGACACAACTCAGCTCCATAGTTATCTTTGGTGGCAGTGGCGAGATGACTCAGGGATGCAAGTAGCCAGACAGAAGGGAAGAAGCCAAGTGCATCTTCAGGTATTCGAAGGAGTGAATGTGAAATGTCTCCCCACAAGTTCACATGCTATATATTTGGCTCCAATGTGGTGGTGCTATCTTGGGAATTCTGGACATTTTCAGTGTGAGAAAGCGTTAAGTAAGAGGAGGTGGGAGGGGCCCTCTTTCTTGGGTGTCATGATATGAGGTGCTCTGCTTTTCCATGATAGTTGGTGCTTGTTGACATTTTGTATCTACTGGGTATTTCTATTAGTCATAGGCATGAAGATTTCATGAGGTAAAAGCAGATCAGGTGTCCTAAGTGATGCTGTCATAACCTCCACACATGTTGACCAGTATAGCTACATCATAGTACTTCAGTTGAGAATTGCAGCCTATGCTCCAGAATTGAAAAGATAGCAGTCATGTGGAATCAGCAGTGGTAACGCATGACACAGAAATGAGATGACCCAGTGGTGTTTTGATGTTGACCTGAGTGCAGGAAAAGAATTGTCTTGTCATTTACAAGTGGAGGTGGAGTTCCTTGTACAGCCCTCCTAATTGCCTAGGTACATGCCTTTAAAGGCAGAAATGCATATTACAAAAGTTTTTTCATGGGAAAGTTTTAGAATAGCAATAGATGATTTATCTCTGTTCTTGTGGGAACCAACAGTGGGGTTGGTTCTTGTTCATCTTTGCTACTTTAAGGTGTATTTCAAAATGTAGCCAGCTGCTAGACAAACTGCAAGATTTGTAAAAGGTGTAGATTCTCTCCTGAAAGAAGATTCTGGTGTAAGTTCGATACTATTGACATTTAAAAGTGGGTAACTTCTCTGTACAGTTCCCTGTACAAAGGATTATCAGGATGCCAGACTGGATGCTTTTAGCATCCCCCTGTGCAGGGTGTGGCCGCAGACACATTCCTCTAAGTGCAGAGTTTGGTAGGAGACCAATGGAAGCTAGCAGAGTTCTTTCTTTGTATCATTTCTTTCACAGGACACCTAATAGCAAAAGGTCATATGACGGAATACCTTTTCTATTGATTTCAGAAGTAGGATAGTCTGGTTTTGTTTTATGTTGGAAACCAAAGGTTTTTCCTAAGATAACAGATCTCCAACTTTCTTTAAATGAATGCTTTCTTTAAAATGTTAGTAATTCCCATTATCTTGGATTGCAGTTTGGAAGCTCCTTTACCTGTTAGGTCAAACAAGTTTGCCTACAAATGATCATGTCTCCATGTCTCTTTGCTCCGTACTGATGTTGGTTTCAAGAGCTGGTTAAATGGCCTTTTGGTAGAGTACTTGCCTCTTACACATGAAGCCCTGGGTTTGTTTCCTCAGCACCACATAGTAGAAAACGCCAGAAGTGATGCTGTGGCTCAAGTTGGAGAGTGATAGCCTTGATCAAAAAGAAGCCAGGAACAGTGATCAGACCCTGAGTTCAAGCCCCAGGATTGGAAAAAAATGGTTTCAGGTCTCCACTGTACTTGTCACACAAGCTGGATGTCTTACTGCTCAGGACATAATGTGAATAACCTAGAACATCTCATGTGGGACATTATCTGTATTGTCAGATAGATGCTGAGTGACAGACAAAAGTGTATCCCAGGGATACCTTGCTATATTTGAGTCCTGATTGGTCAGCTTAAGGAAGTAAACTCAATTCAGGCCTCACATGGTCTAATTGTAGGTCATGTGGATTTGGGCTGGCAGCGGATTCAGAATTTCTTGATGGAGTTTGAGGGTTACTTAGAAAGGGGCAGGCTGGGACTCTTGGGGCCTATATATAATCTGTCCACAGGCAGGTCTTCAGGAGAGACTCATCTCTGATTTTTTTGGGCACTCAACTGGTAAAATTGGGCCCTTCAATCCTAAAATCTTCCCACAAAATCGACAGACACTGATAAATTCTTCAAGTACTAACCTACCTGGATTGATAATCACATATTAGAAATATGGTGATCTCCCTTAGTGGGGAATCGGTTATCTGTTTTACTATGTGAATCTTCTCTATAGTAACATTTTTAACTTGCCACGTATTTTATTCACCAGAGCACTGTGACCAGAGCAGAAGTTAAAAATTCTAGTAGATTCACCCTCTGACCTCATATGGCAGCACCCCATAGAACTTGCACAGAATGAATTGGTTTCTGGTATAAGACAGTATCAAAGTATGTGTATGGTGTATCCTACCAGCAGTCCTCTGGATTATGCTGTAATGTCATAGCCAATGCCAGTTCTAGAGGTGTCTGTGGATCTAAAACTAGATGAATCAATGATGGTCCAGTGGTAGATATTTAACCTGTCTGGCATAGTGCATGGAATCTTTATTTTTTATATGTTCACCATCCCTTAGGTAGTTAAAGGTATATGGCATTGGTAATTACTACGCTGGCTCTGAAATTACTCACATGGTAGAGATATGGTGAAGGTTATGTGCCTGCCTGGTAATCATATCTAGTTTGGAGGCCTCATCCAGCTTTCTATACTCTCCACATATCTATGGTTTGAAGAAGTTGGCTGTTGACTGTAGGAAGACTGTTAAGAAGTAAGAGTACTGGGATCATCTCTATTCAAAGATGAAGACTGGCCAGGAATGAGCCCTGGGCAAGTATGCATATAGATCCAAGCACCAAGCCTATTGCAGTTATTTTTGCAGCATTGGTGAATTCCAAAGGGCTTAATAATTGTACAGGGGGCTGGGAATATGGCCTAGTGGCAAGAGTGCCTGCCTCGGATACACGAGGCCCTAGGTTCGATTCCCCAGCACCACATATACAGAAAACGGCCAGAAGTGGCGCTGTAGCTCAAGTGGCAAAGTGCTAGCCTTGAGCAAAAAGAAGCTAGGGGCAGTGCTCAGGCCCTGAATCCAAGCCCAGGACTGGCAAAAAAAAAAAAAAAAAAAAAAAAGAAAAGAAAAAGTTGAAAAAATAATTGTACAGGATGACTGGGTTTTCTTGCTGTTCTAGTGTAGGTTTGTCTGACCTCATTGACTAGCCACATCTCCCAGAAGGCCATGAATATTAAACTTCCCACCCTGGCCTTCTCAGAAATCACAAAACCCATGTCTGCTAAATTTTGCCTTGGTGACCTGGAATTCTTTTCTACTTGTATGAAGTCAGAGATGATCCTGTTCTTTTGCACTTCTCCAGGAAATATTGCCTTGAAAAAATATTTTTTGTAGTCTTCCCAATGGCTATACTTTGTCCTGGTGGCTCCAGTCCTGAGATAGAAACAGTGAAGCTTGCTAGATCTTGTTTTCTTTTCTTTTATAAATGTCTGTAAGTTGAATTACTGCTTCATATTTTGCCAGGAAACTGTCATTGCAGGCTAGCCTTGATAAGGGAGAGTCTGGCAATATCGGTGTTGCTGGTTATTAGGGAATACTGCTCAATGTATTGTGCTCCCAGTATGTATAGAGAACTTGAATTACCCAAAAATGGTTAACGACTTTCTCTGGTATCAAGATACAGGAATGGGACCAGGGTGGTCCATCTATATTTCAGCAGTCCCTGGAGATGTGAGTAGTATCTACAGTCTCATGCCTGATTTTATAAGTTTTATTCTTCCTTATATTGGCATCATGAAACTTTCTCTCTGTCTAAAATATTCTTGATGAAGTTCTCATCCTGTTACTGGGAAGAATAGATCATTGTAGCTGGAAGATACATGTGTGGGGGGGGGGAAGGTAGATGTGTGTCTAAACTGGCCACGTCAGCTTAGGCATAGGTCATGTAGATGCTAAAATCTGGACTGTTAAAATTCCTTTTCAATGGTCAGTCTTGGAGATGCCCAGTGCATGTTAGGTTCGTATACCTAGTTGGGATCTGTGTCTAAGTGCTTGCAGATGTTTTTGGAAGGATAAAGATCTCTTCTGTCTCAGGTAGGTTGGCCCAAGTGTACACCTGCAGTCTGCTCAACTGCATTCAAGACTAGAGGTGCAGACTGTATGTTGCCTTACCATCCTCATCTTTTCAACACATCATTACTACTTGTACCTGCTCTGTGGTCACAACCACATACCAAAGGATATCTGCTAACTTTCCATCATCTTCGGGTCCCTCTTTTGGGCAGCATTTCTGCTGATTTAAGTTTCTTATTTGATGGGTAACACAGACATTTATGAGAGGTCCTCCATAGTCTTGGCAAAGTTATACCAATGAGGCTTTAGTACCTACCCAGTGCCCCTAACATGAGGAACATGACTACCACATGCCCCAAGGAGTTACCTAATTTGATTTTATACTTTTATATAGAGTAATAACTATTGCTGGTCTCCTAAGAAAAGGAGTAGTTTTTTCCCCCAATGGTGGTGCATCCATCTACTATGAGGACTACTGGGCATACCATGTGGAACCTCTAATCTTATGTGGATGCAAGTCGTAAATATCTCATTGGGTAACTGAGGGTCACGATAATGAAGACTCAACCTACTTCCCTGTCAGGGTCTCTCTGGGACCCCTCTCCCCACTTCTCCAGGGGAGTTGCTTGAATTCTAAACTATTAAAGAAGACTCAGCTTTGTCCCTCTGCCAGCAGAAGGCAAAGCATGTAATAATGGATTGTGCTAAGTTGAGGAGAAATGCCGAGACCGTCCCACCCCGGTTCCCTTACGTGTGGAACGGTGGCGGAAAGAGAGACATCGGGGAGGCAATTCCATGGTCCATGCACCTCAGCCTCACAGAGGGCAGACGGGCGGAAGGGGAAGGGCTTGGGGTGACTGACTGATTGGCTGACTGGGCTGTTCATGTCATGAAACTTCCTCTGTGGGCGGGGATTACAGCCCCCCAAGAGCTGGGTCTCTGTAGAAGTCCCCGCCATGATGGCACACACATGTTCGCCCCCCAGGGGCAGAGGCTTCTCTTCCTGGTACAGGCCGAATGGGAGGGGACAGGCTAAAGCCAGCTGTGGCCTCTTAAAGGCACAGCTGTTCCCAACATCTGCTCCTTTTCTTTCTTTTCTTTTCTTTAAAATACCGGGGGATGTTGCAAACATATGGCATATGTAGGCATAAGGCAAATGCTGACATAAGATATATAAGGGGTAGTTAAACTGGCCATCCGTCCGGCTTTGTCCAGAGAAGCTGGAATCCTTAGCTGGTCTCACGCCAAGTGCAGACATTCCTCTTTTTGGGGGTGAGGTAGAAGCAGGCTTAAGTTATGGCATTTCTGGTAGTCCACCACTAGTAACTTAAATACATGTGGTTAGTAAAGCAATCTTTTTACATAAACATTTAAGCTAAGGCACTAAACCTTTGCTCTTACTTTTTAAAAACATTTTTTATCATGAAACATTGAGTTGGGTGTCAAACCCTCAGCTCCTATTTCCCTCTAATGGGGGCCTCCCTAATGGCAGGGTGAAAGGCAAGGGAGAAACAGTGCAGTTCCCTATTTCAGTCCCTGTGCAAAGCGGTGGGCAATATCGTCACGGCAAAATATTGCGCCATGAGAGATGCTCAAGAAAGAATCTAGAAAGCAAACAAGGAAAGGAAGCTTGGTTGCCTCCTACCAGCCTCCTGCCATATGCAGTCAGCTTTCCATATTCCCATGGAAGAGCAGAAGAAGTCCAACATGTTCCTCATTTTCCTGGAGAGAACAAAAGAAAAACATTTCTCCAGTGTGGGTGCCCTGGGTTTAATTTTTCAATCTGGACAAGCATATGCAAGACTCCATCCCACACTGATTTGGGGATGATTAAAATTTTTGATATTTAATATAATCATAACTATCCTTAATTAATCCTGGTAGCTACCCCCCTCTCTTTTGTTTTTTAAAATTATGACACTGGCGGGAACCAGGCAGGGGGTATGGGTGGAGGTCCTTTCTTCTGTAACTACTTCCTGCTGAAAGGGGGCGATGTAATCAATCGGCCAGGCACCGTCCAGTGTGGCTGGCAAAAAAGTTCCCATCATTACAAGAATGGTCACTAGGGCCAGAGAGTGCTATGGTCTTCTCTGGCTAACTCCTGCATTTTGGGAATACCCACAAGTACCAGGGCTGGGGCCTCCAGGATTCAGGTCTGTGTTAGGGGTGATGGCTATGAACACAAAATTCCCCAGGTGGTGATCTCAACAAGAGATTGTATTCTGTTAAAAGTGACTTTTGAAAAGGTCAGGCAAAAGAATGATAAGTTTATAGGGCTAGTTAAAATGAATGGCGTAGAACATACCCTGGGCATAAGCCAGGAAAAGTTCTTTTTGGAGCATAAATCCAATTGTAAAATGAACATGTAAGGAGGAATGACTGAAAGAAGCGTTAGAAAGCGTAAGAAGCGTTAGAAGCGTTAGAAAGAAGTGATAGAAAACCAGTTTGTCGTAGCCAGTCAGAGGCAAAATATATATATATGTATATATGGCATTAAAAGGAAAATGGACCGGGTATTGCCTCTCTCAATTTCCCGGCTCTGATCCGTTTGAAAGGGCAAGACAAGGCAGCTTCGTTTAGGATATGACACCATTCTCCTCTCACTACATTCCACATTCCCGTCTCCTGGACTGGCTAAGTCCCAGGGCTTCCAGTGCTTGTTGCGGGGATGGCGCGCTCCCATCTGCATTTACGGGTTTTGAACTCAGGGCCTGAGCACTGTCCCTGATTACATCTGTTTGAGGCTAATGCTCTACCACTTGAGCCATGGTGCTGCTCAGCATTTGCTGATCCCTCTTGAGCGAAGCTCTCAATCTGGCTCATTGATGGTTAACTGGGAGGTGGAATTTTAGAGAGATTTTTCTTTGGCCCGGGCTGGCTTTGAACTGTATCCAGGGAGTTTTAGTCAAACAAGCAATTTTTCTCTCCAATTGAGCAACAAGGAAAATGACAGAGATAATTCATTTGTAACATGTGTTGAGAGCTGACCAAGAACTGCTTGTTAAAGTTTTGCTGTAACACATAGAGAATATGGCTAGCTCTGTGACCACCAACATAACTATGATATTTTAAACTGGAGTTACTGTTATGCTATGGACTATTCAAATTTTTACAAGATTTTTAAATTATTTGAGCAGTTTTCCAATGTGAGAGAGAGAGAAAGAGAGCAAGGAATTGTTAGTAGTGAAATAAGGCAGCTTGGGAACAGACAGTTGGCACACGCGTTGAACCTGCATCCTAGGAAGCAAAATGTTTAATTTTGGGGTCAGTACAATTTAGGTTAATAGTGTCATTTGTATGAAACGATTCCAATTTTTTGATCTTGTGAGTTTACGAGAACATAGGAGATAAGCATGGGAAGGTAAAATCTTAATTTATGCCAAAGAATTGTCAGGACTAGATATACACTTGACTTTTAACACACTGAATATAAAGAATAACACAATGGTTTTATATCACCGTACTTATACCACATGCTGCATATTTGAACCTTATGCAGTTTCTCTTAGAAACATTTGACTGCATCCTAACATTGGGTTGAAAACCTATTTCGTTTTGCTTTTAAATTTTACCAGACATGCAGACACACAGACACACATATGAACCCTGAGTACTCATAAAATTGCTTTTTTTGATTGGCCATTTAAATTTTCTGGAATTCCAGAAGGAAGCAATCCAGAAATTCATATGGAATAATAAAAGACCTAGAATACCAAAAACAATCCTAAGCACAAAGAACAGTGCTGGAGGAATTACAATACCCAACTTCAAGTTGTATTATAAAGCTATAGTAATAAAAAACAGCTTGGTATTGGCACCGGAACAGGCCTGAAGACCAATGGAACAGAATTGAAGATACGGGAATGAAACCCACAGAACTACGCCCTCTTAATCTTTGATAAAGGGGCTAAAACAATAGTTTGGAAGAAAGATAGCCTCTTTAAGAAATTTTGCTGGAAAAACTGGCTCAACACATGCAACAAACTAAAACTAGATCCTTATATATCACCCTGCACCAAAATCATTCCAAATGGATTAACGACCTCAAAATCAAAACAGACACCCTGAAAACAACTAAAGGAAGAAGTAGGAGAAACACTTGGCCTCCTTGGCACAGGACGGAACTTCCCTAACAAAGACCCAGAAAAGCTACAAATCAAGAAAGGTTGGACAATGGGACTGCATCAAACTGCAGAGCTTCTGCATGGCAAAGGACATAGCTTGCAAGATAACGAGAAAGCCCACAGACTGGAGAAGATCTTTACCAGCCATTTCAATGGCCAAGGCCTCATATCTAAAATATATGCAGAACTAAAAACATTACCTTCCTCCAAAACAAAACCGCAAAGAAACTAATAGCCCGCTCATCAAGTGGGCTAAAGACCTAAAAAGAGACTTCTCTGATGAGGAAATGAAGAATGGCCAAGAGACATATGAAAAAGTGCTTCTACATCACTGGCATAAAAAGAAATGCAAATGAAAACAACATTGAGATTCCATCTCACCCCAGTAAAAGAATGTCATATATCAAGAAAACTAACAATAACAGTTGTTGGAGGGGATGTGGCCAAAAGGGAACCCTACTTCATTGTTGGTGGGAATGTAAACTGGTTCAGCCACTCTGGAAGCAGTATGGAGATTCCTCAGAAAGCTAAATGTAGAACTCCCCCTAAGACCCAGCAACCCCCACTTTGGGTATTTATCCAAAAACCACAAACAAAATCATAGTAAAGCCACCAGCACAACAATGTTCATTGCAGCGCAATTTGTCATAGCGAGAATCTGGAACCAACCCAATGCCCCTCCATAGACGAAATGGATCAGGAAAATGTTGGTACATATACACAATGGAATTTTATGCCTCTATCAGAAAGAATGACATTGCCCCATTTGTAAGGAAATGGAAGGACGTGGAAAAAATTATACTAAGTGAAGTGAAGTGAGCCAGACCCCAAAGAAACATGGACTCTATGGTCTCCCTTATTAGGAATAATAGCACAGGTTTAGGCAAGTCACAGCAGAGGATCACAAGAGCCCAATAGCGATACCATTATGATTCACATAAGATGATGCAAAGTGAAATGAACTCCATTTTATGGAAATGATTGTTTATATCACAGTTGTAACTACTTTCAACATCCCATGTGTATCTGTAGCTTCTACTATTGATGATGTTCTTGTTATCACTTCTTGTGATTGTATCTACACTATCTCTGTAATCTTATCTGAGTATATTGGAAACCGTGTATACTCGTATTAGAATTAGAGGAAATTGAAAACGGAATACCCAAAATTGAGCGACAAAGGGTAAAATAAGAGAAACAACAACAAAAGCAATACTTGCAAAACTGTTTGGTGTAAGTGAACTGAACACCTCAGGGGGGGGAAAGGGTGAGGGGGGAGTGGGGTATGAGGGACAAGGTAACAAACAGTACAAGAAATGTATCCAATGCCTAACGGATGAAACTGTAACCTCTCTGTACATCAGTTTTATAATATAAACAAACAAAACAAAAAAAAAAGGAAACCTCTCCTAGTCACCCAATCCCAAGACAAATCTGTGACTCCCAACATGACAATTTTTTCAAATACAGATTATCTGAGAAGCCAAATTTTGAGAAACCAGTTTAGCTCCTATGGGGAACTTAAGAGAGACAGGACATGAACAGACATTAAGCTCACAGAAAGACACTTCATCTTTCAGCATCTGAATTGTAATGCACCTTTGAAATGCAAGGCCAAAGTCACAGAGATTAGAGTTGGGGGCAGGGTTACCAGGAGCTGGAAACTCCAAGTCCCTGCCTCCAGGAATTTGACACGCCCATCACCTGGGGATGGGTGGAACTCCACCTTGAAGAGTTTTTGGAACCTTGAGGGAACCAAGATGGAGGGATCTATTGCCTGCTACGTGGTCAATGTTAAAGAAAACAGGATTTAGCCAACAACAAGCAGAACTTAACCAAATCTCCAAGCTTAACAAACATCAATAACATAAGCAGAAAAACTTTCTTTGAGTTTTTCAAAGCAGTTGTTTTTTTTTAAACCACATCAGACAAGAAGACTTTCCATCCATCCAGAAAACTCCTCCAATTTTTCTATCATTGAACTGGTAATTA